>NW_026644870.1:0-71024 GCF_030020395.1 Manis pentadactyla
GTAACAACAATGGATAGACAAAGAGTACAGAATATGATACCTAATATATAAATAATGAGGAGGAAAAAAAAACAACCTTTAGATTGTATTTGTAATAATATACTTACGTGAGTTAAGTTAGCTTCTTAGATAGTAAGGAAGGGACCCTTTAACCTTTGGTAACCACGAATCTAAGGCCTGCAATGGCAATAAGGACATACCTATCGATAATCATCCTAATTGTAAATGGTCTGAATGCACCAATCAAAAGACACAGACTCACTGAATGGATAAAAAAACAAGACCCATCTAGATGCTGCCTACAAGAGACTCACCTCAAACCCAAACACATACACACACTAAAAGCGAAGGGATGGAAAAAGATACTGCACACACTAAGAGGGAGAAAAAAGCAGGTGTTGAAGTACTTGTATTGGACAAAATAGAACTGAAAACAAAGAAAGTCACAAGAGACAAAGAAGGACATGACATAATGATAAAAGGGTCAATCCAACAACAGGATATAACCATTATAAATATCTATTCCCACAACACAGGAGCACCTACACATGTGAAACAAATAGTAACAGAATTAGAAGGGGAAATGAAATGCAATGCATTCGTGTAGGACACTTCAACACTCCACTCACTCCAAAGAACAGATGAACCAGAGAGAGAAAGTAAGTAAGGAGACAGAGCCATTGAACAACACATTAGAACAGATGGACTTTACAGACATCTACAGAACTCTCCACTCAAAAGCAGCAGGATACACATTCTTCTCAAGTGCACACGGAACATTTTCAAAAATAGATCATATACTAGGCCACAAAAAGAGCCTCTGTAAATTCAAAAAGATTGAAATTATACCAACCAACATCTCAGATAACAAGGGTATGAAACTAGAAATAAATTACACAAAGATGACGAAAGAGCCTACAATCACATGGAGGCATAACAACATGCTCCTAAATAATCAATGGATCAATGATCAAATAAAAAGAGATCAAGCAATATATGGAAACAAATGACAAGAATAATTCAACAACGCAAAAGCTGTGAGACGCAGTGAAGGCGGTGCTAAGAGGTAAGTATATTATTGCAACACAGGTCTACCTCAGGAAAGAACAATTCCGTATGAACAGTCTAAACTCACAATTAACTAAACTTCAAAAAGAACAAATGAGGCCCAAAGTCAGTAGAAGGAGCGACATAATAAAGATTAGAGCAGAAATGAATAAAATCGAGAAGACTAAAACAACAGAATCAGTGAAAGCAGGAGCTGGTTCTTCGAGAAAATAAACAAAATAGATAAACCCCTAACCACACTTATCAAGAAAAACAGAGAGTCTACACACATAAACAGAATCAGAAATGAGAAAGGAAAAATCACTACTGACACCACTGAAATACTAAGATGAGAGAATACTATGAAAAATTATGTAGTAACAAACGGGACAACATAGAAGAAATGGTCAACTTTCTAGGAAAACGCAACCTTCCAAGAGTGACCCAGGAAGAAACAGAACATCTGAACAGACCAATGATCAGCAAGGAAACGGAACCGGTAATCCCAAATGACAAGGACGACAGGAGCCTCAGGGAACTGTTCATGCAAGAGGCGCTGCCTCCGGCGGCCTCTCCCCCGCCGCCCAGCCGCGGGTCCCACCCGACCCTCGGCTCACCCGACCCTCGGCTCGCCCGGCCCTCGCCCCTGAGGCCGCCGCTGGAAAACTGCGCACATGGCAAGAAGCCCGCCTTGCGGCCCCGGCCCGGGCGGCGGTGGCAGGTTGTCGGCGCGACCCCAGGCCGGGCCCTGCGAGCCCCCCACTCGCGTCGGCCGACCCCCGGCCCCGCGGGCCATGCGCGGCCCGCCGAGCCCTTCGCAAGGCCGACCCCTTACCGGTCTGCCGCGCCCGGAGGCGGAGGCAGGGGTCCCCGCGGCCACATACCTTCCGGCCCGCAGAGCCGTCGCTGTCGCCTTCTCCTCTGAAGCGGGGCCCGCGTTGGACGCTCCGCCGCAGGTCCGATGGCGCCAGGCTGGAGGAGGCACAGCTAGATGAGTGCAGGTCAGGACGGGGCGGAGGCTCCAAGTCCGGGCCGTTCGCCGCCCTCCGCCCGCCCCGGGAGAGCCGCGAAGGGGCGAGTGCAGCGCCGGGGCCCAGCCGGCGCGAGGAGGGCATCCGCAGCCGGGCAGCGAGGTCCGTGCCGCCGGGGCCTGCGCGCCGGGAGGAAAGCTCAGCCGAGCACAGCGCGGGGCCACTATCTGGGCTACGGCGGGCTCGCTGCGCGAACGGGACGGCGAGCTGGAGGCGCCGGGACACGGGCGGTGGACAGGAGCATGGACAGAGCTCGGAGAGCAGCTCCTCCGGGCGACGCTCGCGAACCTACTGACTCTTCATTATGGTGGCGGCGGCGCCTTCATCTACTACGCAGCCGCCGGAGTTACGTTATCTGCGAGCGCGCCCAACGGCTACCTGCTCCACGGAGCCGCTCCCTCATTGGCCTCGAGTGCCGTCAGTCGGGGGAGGGCCTGAGCGGGACGCCACACGCAAATTGGCCGCGACTTGAGCTCCTGGAATAACTGCAATCTTTTATAGAAGTTTTAGTCATTTCCATTAAATATGTGCAAAGAATGAACAGAAAAAGATGCCATATAAGTGAACAGCTCTTCTCGCACATAGACGCGGTTCGGGGGGGAAGAATTTTGATGTTTACGTATGTATAGAACACACCGTTCCTGGTCTTGGTAGATACCCCACAAACCACCTTGTGTCCGCCTGGCTTAGGATAAGGAGCTGCATTTGGGTTTCCTTCTAACTGTCCATTTCTTTGAGAGGAACAAATATCTGCCTTGTAGAATACTGGACTAGAAAGTTACGTTTTACCTCCTTTTAGGGAAGGTATCTCCTTTGGTCCTCCGATTTTAGGATAGGTTTTGCTAGTTGCCAAAACATATTGTCTATTATTGTAAATGCTGGAGTCACCTTGTCCCCGGTCTTGGGACTGGAGTGGTGTCATTGGTGGGGAGAGAAGGATGCATTGTGTGTTCACCTACGATCACACCGTGCTACCTCTGGTCATGAAGGTCCGCAGAGCTAAGGGTACTCCAGAAACTTTATCTTGCTTTTTAGATGGCATCAAATATGCCAGTCTTTGTGAGGGCATGGAGATGGTTTAAGCAGGAATCATTCTTTGTATATTAGCTTTTAAAAATTAATTAAAAGTCAAAAAAAAACCTACCACCGGTCTCATCTTTCTCCTGTGTATTTGGATGTCTTCTCCATTACGTGATTAGTTAGCACTTACCTGGCTCGCCTAACAATCAATAATGTCATTTCTTCATTTTTCCTCCATTTCTTTAAAAAATGCTTTCATTAAGTAGTAAGTAGTGTTTCCACCATTGCTTAGGATGCAGAAAGTTGCAAGAGCTCCTCTGTCAATGAGAAAAATCCAGATACTCTGAGGAGTGACATCAGAGACTCCTGCATAAAGCCAAGTCTCCCAAAGGGCAGCTCAGCAAGCAAAACAGATCTTATCCAGCAAAGGGAGACAGGAAACGCACATACCTGCCTCAGCCTCAGCTCTGGCCACAGAAGGAAAATAAAAATGAATGTCCTGCCTGGGAATTGCTAAACAGAAGCCCACGCTCACACACATCTGCAGCTGGAATTCACAGACTACCCGCACAGCCCTCAGCACTCCGAGCCCATTATTCAGTTCAAAGTGGTCCTGACCCCAGCTGTATCTAGTAAAAAGAAATTGAAATCATCTCTACAGAATCTTTCTAAAACCAAGGCTCACAGAATTCATGCAGATAAAGTTCCAAATAACATAAGATAATAATAAAATATTAATAAACACAGGAAGAAACGAAACATGAACAAGAGGCAGTGTAATAAAATGCAGAATCAGATTAAAAAACAGCAGATACTGGAATAATCAAAGATCAAGTTAGTAGATATAAATAAATAATATAAAATAAGTAAACTATATGATAAATAACAAACATGAAAATATGATGAAGGAACAAGAGATTCAAAACTGATGAGGCAGATGTGAAAAAAGATCAAACAAAATGTCTAGAATCATTAAAAATAAAAACTCAATGTATAGGTTAAATAGCATGTTAGAATATGGCTGGAAAGATAGTTTGTGAACTGGAAGATAGAGCTGAAGAAATGACTCAGCCCACAACAAGAAAGACAGAGGCATGGAAAACAAGAAATTAAATGACATGGAGAAGAGAGTGAAAAAGTGCACTAAGCATTTTACACATGTTCACTTTATTCTCACAACTCAGTGAAATAGAGATATTTTTTACCCATTTTACCAAGAAAGAAATCAAGGCTCAGAGACAATAAGTCTCTGAAGGACATACAGCAGGTAAGTAACAAAGGCACACTTCGTATCTCCATACGTCTGACTGAAAAGACCATGATCATCCACTCAGGCTGTAGTTGGCAGCCTGTGAACTATGTGAGACTAACCACTCCCTTGCAGACAGAAATCAGAAACACCTCACATCCCTGAGGAACAAAATAAGACCTGAAGTCTTATTCTTTATGGTCTTAACAGTCTGTGTTGAATGCGTCTAACAGATAATTATTTAACTTGCCATTAACCTATGCAAGGACTGGTTCCTATTTGCTGTCACTCAAGACCAGTGGCTTTCAAAACTCAGTTGGCATGAGAAGCATCTGGGAACTTGTTAGGAACGGAGGCTCCTGGCCCTCTGGGGCTGGAGGCTGATTCAGACAGGTTATGGTGGGCTCCCAGGAATCCGTAGTGTCCCCAAGCTCCCTGGGTGATTCCACCATGCAGAGTCTCCGAGTCACACTTTCAGAAACTCTGCCCTTTATCTCCTATTGCACATGTTCTACATATGAAGGAATCAAAGAAAAACCCCTCTTACTTGCAGTGTCATACTTTTGAAGTCTTCACAGTTACAGAATTGTGGAATCCAGTCAGACTCCTCTCCAGAGATTTCTGGATCAAATTCGCCTTTTTAGAAAAAGGAAGAATGCATAGAAAACTGTCACATTAAAATGCTTAGCTACCAGTATTAGACTTTTCAAAATTATAATTAATTTTATAGAAAATATTCTCATGAGAAAATACTGAATGCTAATGAAGACTCTGATATAGACTAAGTGCTTATAAATTATCATAAACATAGAGTGTTTTCAGTTGAAAAAGACCTTGAAGATCCTCCAACTCAATTTCTACTATATACATTATGACCTCTCCAATGACATCATGATATTCCACCTCCAGTTCTTTCCTTTTCTTGAATTCTTAAAGTTCTCTGAATTCTACCAAAAACCAGTATTCATAATATGCCAGATAGGGTACAGGCTGCGTCAAGGGCTGTAGGCATATCCAGATACCTAAAATCTCCCCAACCCCTGGCTAAAATAGGGAATTCCATGACTTCATTTCACTGAATTAAGCTTTTAGCAAGGGCCCTTAACTAGAAAAATCTTTTAAATCCTATCTTGTATCTCTTCACAGCTGTTAACACTGGTCTATCGCCCATCCATCCTCCATTCTTCAAGGTTTTCCAAATGAGCGGTGTCTCTGCCCCTGTGCTCATGCAGAGCCTTTGCTGTCACAGTCTGTCCCTCGCCACCTCTCCCGATCCAAACTACTCCACTGGGCTCACTAGCTCCGGGACTACTAACGCAGCCCTCCAATCTCTAATTATTGGAATGAATGCCTTCTCCTCACAGAAAAATTAGAGACCCATGACATGCAACTTGGGTGTCTATTATGCTAAATCCCCTGAAAAGGGTACTTCTGATAGCAGCACTTGCTTTCTTCCTGGGCATGAGCCTCAGATCCTTTCCTGTAAAGAGATTTCTTATAATGAGAAGGAAGCCAAGCATGGGCAGAAGAGCTCCAGAACCCGCACTAAAGAGGGAATGAGAAGAGGGTGTGAAACTGCATGGGAAATAAACAAAAATATGAAGAATAAGCCAAACCAATTGCACAGCTGCCTCAAGATCTGGGCTCCTGAGCACCGTCCCAGCATGGGAACTCAGTTCTGGTCACAGCTCTTTAAACTCAGGAAACAGTCCATGACACTCCCCCCAATCTGATTTCTACAAAAATAAGAAAATTATTGTTAAAAAATAGCAAAAGAAGTTGAATGCATAGCCAAACATAAAAGAAAGGGAAGGGCATGGGTGCCAGAAATTAAAGAATTAAAGTACAGGCTCTAATGATAAAAAGGTGCCTAGGTGGTAGCTTACATGGATTTTAAATCACACATAGGCTCCATTGGATGGGATCTGGAGTTCTAAAGCCCATTCCAGGACCAGCACATAAAACCTAGAGACCTAAAATGATCAGCAAAATCTCGCCTCTGGCCTAGAAGAAAAGTTCACCATCTATCTTGGCATTTGATTGGAAACAAATGTCGTTTACTGGAAATCAAAACCCAGATCTGTGTCATGCAGATTTGGGGTCCAAATTTACAATTTTTAAGGTTTAAGGAATTGCAAGCCAAGAAATTAACATATCCACTGATTTGGGGCTATTAAGACATCTTAGGCAGGGGATTCTGGCAAAAAGATGGCAGTGTAAGAAGCAATGCAGAAACCTCCTCCCCAAATCACATAAAACATGAAAATACAGCAAATACAACTAATCCTGAAAATTACCTGAAGACTCCAGAACATTCTGCCTACATCTGGGAAGCAGAGAAGATGTCACAGAAAAGGATAAAGAGGAAAAGCCAAGATCCAGCAGGAACCAAGCCCTCCCCGACCCCAACCGACAGGTGGGAGGAAGAGGCACGGAGCAGGGAGAGAGTAGAAGCCCAGGACCGCTGCTCACCTGGCCCTGGAGATCTGCTCCTGGAACACAGCCAGTGTTACATGGTGCTCTGGAAATTAGTGGGGCTGGAGAGCAAAGATGGGTGGAGCACTTGGAAAGGCTGAGATGCCAGCCACTTGTGGAGAACAGGCACCAGTCCTGGAGGGAGGGCGGCTCTGCCCATGGCAGCTCCAGTGGCACACCCCGAGTAGTCTCCCTGCTTATGCAATCAGCTGATGACCCACACAGCTCACCTGAAACCAGACCACTACAAGCAAGACAGAAAGGTGCCACACCCACTGCACGCCAACAGCTGGGGCTCCCACACAGGAAACTGAGCTTCTTGGCACTAGAGGGCCCCTCCTACACAAAGATATTATTCCATATGAAACACACAAAAAAATGAAGAGGCAGAGGAATTTGGTCCAAACAAAACTACAAGAAAAAAACACCAGAAAGAGGGCTTAGTGAAACTGAAACCACCAATCTTCTTGATAACGATTTCAAAATAAAGTCATAAACATACTCATGGATTTGCAGAAAACTATTCAGGATCTCAGGGAGTACTTCAACAAAGACATAGAAATTCTGAAAAAGAGCCACTCAGAGCTGGAGAATACAGTACCTGAATGTGGTACCACAATGGGATATTATTCAGCCATAAGAAGAAAACAAATCCTACCATTTGCAACAACATGGGTGGAGCTAGAGGGTATTATGCTCAGTGAGATAAGCCAGGCAGAGAAAGACAAGCACCAAATGACTTCACTCATTTGCGGAGTATAACAATAAAGCAAAACTGAAGGAACAAAATAGCAGCAGACTCACAGAGACCAAGAAGGGTGAGTGATTACCAAAGGGGAGGGGTTCAGGAGGGTAGGTAGGGGGGGAGGGAGAAGGGGATTAGGGGGCATTATAATTTGCAATCACAATATAGGTAGGTCACAGGAAGGCAGTACAGCACAGAGAAGACAAGTAATGACTCTACAGCATCTTACTACACTGATAGTGACTGCAATGGGGTGGGTGAGGACTTGATAATATGGGTCAATATTGAAACTACTGTGCTGCTTATGTGAAACCATCATAAGATTGTGTATTAATGATATTTGAATCAAAAAGAAAATCTAGGGCTTAAATCGGAGGTAAGTAGGCCAACAAATATGGGAAAAGATACTCAAACTTACTAATAAGGGAAGAATAGAAAATGTACAAACCAATGAGATAGTACTGTTCACCCATCAGAATGGCAGCAATTAGAAGTGTGAATATTACCAAGTATTGGAGAGCATGGAGGAAGCAAACATGCTAATACAATGTTGAGAGGAATGTAAACCCGTGAAGCCATTCTGAACAACAGTGGCCTTCAGCTGCATGTGCTGCCCTGTGCCTGAGCACGCCCACCACGGGGGAGAGATACCGCAGAGGCTAACTTGTAGAGAGATCGATGTCTAAGGTGACATGTACTACGCATGTCATAGTGTCGTTTGTGACAGGAGGGAGTTGGAGACAGCCTAGGTGCTTATCATATGGGAAATGAACAAGGAAAATTTGAGAAATATACAACATTGAAAACTTGGTAATAGTTCAGAAAAGCAATGAACTCTAGATATACATACTGTAACATGGTTAGACCTTAAAACCATATTACTGGCTGAAAAGAGTAAGAAACAGAGTAAGATCTAGGGCACGCTGCCACTTTTCTAAATTATAAATACATACATAAAAGCAGACTCCATCTCTTATAAGAATATACATTAAAGGTGGTGGTGGCTAACAGTGGGCCACCTGTGGGTGGGAAGGGGCAGAGAGAAAAAAAGGAAAACCAAGAGCAGGGCCTTGACCTGTGTTCATCACATGCCGTCAAGTAAGAGTGTAACTCAGTTCTTTGCTGCTGAGGCGTAAAAATATAACAAACGAATGAATTAATGAATAAATTCTGAAAATGAGCTCACACAATGGTTGATGTATTTATCATGGGTCTTGGAAACTAAACATCAGATTCCTTTTAGAAAAAAACTACATACATACACAAATTACACACCCATGGCTCACACCTCTGTGCTCCGTATGAAAGCGGGGATGCAGTTTCTTTTGCAGAGTGACCTGTCCCTCCACGGGATAAGCATGCAAGACTGAAAGTCACCCTAAAGTCACAGCAATTATTTTTCAGTAATGTCTGCCTCACATTTTGGTGGTGACCAGGGTGAGGAGGGTGGCTGGAATGAAGGGAAGACAGGACACATTGTGCCTCAGAGTTCTGAAGACTGTCGACGGGCTGGCAAAGAGTATGCTTAGGGGGTGGGAGGCATCTTGTTGCGTAGGTGGCCTGCCCTCCTGTTTGACTGTCACTCGTGTATCTCTGTGTACCCTAGAGCCTCTGGTGCTGTTCAGCAGCTTCTTCCCCACCTGCGAGGAGGCTCAGTCGTGCACCACATATCTACCCTTGGAGGATCGGTTTTATCTCATGGGATTCATCTCTGTCCTTAGGACCGAGACCCTGAGGGTGAGTATGCTGTGGGTGTGCCTCTGCTCCTGTGCTGATGAGGGTGTCCTTTGAAGGGCCAGGTCCCCTTTGGTCCCTCAGTGACTGGACAGCATTGCTAAAGCCCCCAGTGTGTACAGAGGGCTGTGCTCAGACCCTCGAATGAGGGAAGATCAGCCCCTGTGTTGCAGAAGGTGAGCTTCTGGGTGGCACTCTGGCCACATGGGAAAGAGATGCTCAGTCATTTACTAGTAGTTTTGATGTAACAAAAGAGAGGCCTATAGGAGATGGGGGCTTGGCCATATTCAGAGAAGTGACTGTGTTAGCAGGTGAGTCAAGAAGGCTTGTGTCGTGAGCTGAGTTCCGAGGCAGTTTCCCCAGCCATCATGGCTCACCTAGGATTCTCCTGATATGGCATCCACAGATTCTGTCTCTAAAAAGAAAATCAATCTTCAGAATTTATTGGCCAGATTCAGGCTCAATGAATTTATTCACTAAGTAACAGATTTAGTAAGCATCTCCTATGTGCCAAGCACTGTCCCAGGTGCTGGGGAATTATTAGGGGGAATAGACAATGTACAAGTAATAGTGACAAGTATTATGGAGATGATAAACAGAATCATGTGCCAATGACTGGTGGGGGTAGGGAGTTCAGAGCGATCAGGGAAGGTTTCTCTCTGATGACGTGTCTTTTGAACAGAGACGCCCCCCACCCCCAGTGATGATAAAGTGACAACCCAGCAAAGAAGGAAAGCAATGCAGGTAGAGGCTCAGCAGCTATAGAGGTTTGAGGTTGTAAGTAGCTTGGAGAGTCCCAGGGAACAAAGTTTGGCTGGAATAAGGTGTCAGATGGAAGGAGGAGTACAAAGTAAGGTACAAGGGTCAGGCAGGGGTCAGATCACACAGAACCCCGACAGGTGTGCTGCTGGGCTTGGGTGTCGCTCCCAGTGCAGCAAAAAGCAGGAGAATGATGAAATCAAAGCTCAGGCTGGCCGCTGGGGGGATGGAGTAGAGGAGGACCAAGGAGAGAGGAGATGGAGCAAGAGGAGTGATGTGGACAGACAGACCTCCAAAGAAGAAATCCAGATGGCCAACAGGCACATGAAAAGATGCTCCACATCACTAATCATCAGAGAAATGCAAATTAAAACCACAATAAGATATCACTTCATATCAGTCAGGATGGCCACCATCCAAAAGACAAACAACAACAAATGCTGGCGAGGTTGTGGAGAAAGGGGAACCCTCCTACCCTGCTGTTGGGAATGGAAACTAGTGCAACCATTGTGGAAAGCAGTATGGAGGTTCCTCAAAAAGCTCAAAATAGAAATACCATTTGACCCAGGAATTCCTCTCCTAGGAATTTACCCTAAGAATGCAGCAGCCCAGTTTGAAAAAGACAGATGCACCCCTAAGTTTATCGCAGCACTATTTGCAATAGCCAAGAAATGGAAGCAACCTAAGTGTCCATCAGTAGATGAATGGATAAAGAAGATGTGGTAAATATATACAATGGAATATTATTCAGCCATAAGAAGAAAACAAATCCTACCATTCGCAACAACATGGATGGAACTAGAGTGATTATGCTCAGTGAAATAAGCCAGGCAGAGAAAGACAAATACCAAATGATTTCACTCATCTGTGGAGTATAAGAACAAAGCAAAAACTGAAGGAACAGAACAGCAGCAGACTCACAGAACCCAAGAATGGACTAACAGTTACCAAAGGGAAAGGGACTGGGGAGGATGGGTGGGAAGGGAGGGATAAGGGGAATAAGGGGCATTACGATTAGCACACATAATGTGGTGGGGGTGCCCGGGGAAGGCAGTGTAACACAGAGAAGACAAGTAGTGATTGGATAGCATCTTACTATGCTGATGGACAGTGACTGTAATGGGGTATGTGGGGGGGCTTGGTAATGGGGGGAATCTAATAACTGCAATGTTGCTCATATGATTGTATATTAATGATACCAAAATAAAAAAAAAGAGGAGCAATGTGGGAGATGATAGGGCTTGGGTTTGCATGGTAGGAATGGAGATAGGTGTACAGAGCTGTGTTGTATTTTGGAGATAGAGCCCAAAGTCCTTGCTGATGCATTGCAAGTAGGTGGGAGAAGAGAGAGAAGTGACTTACAGATAACTCAAGTTTTAAGCCTGGGAAGCTCAGTGAATGGAAGTGCCACTAACTGACTTGAGCAAGACTGGGACTGTGTGGAATGGGCATGTGGCAGGGTTCAGGAGCCATGCTGATACTGTGATGACATTGTGACATACAAAACATTCAACCACCTTAGGAGAGATACCTCTGGAGCCAGATCATCTGGGTTCCAACCTTTCATTAACACCTTCAGGACCTCATCCAAGTTACTTAGATATTTTAGACACAGTTTCTTTTTCTACAAAGGGTGATAATAGTATCTCCTTGTAGGGTTGTTGTGAAGCATCAGTAAGACAGCACCTCATATATAGTAAGCCCTCAGTCAGTGTTAGTTCTTATATCCACCATGATCATTGTTTATTATCATTGTCATTACTACTGTTATCATTAGGATCCAGAAGGGGCAAAAGACGTGCTTTGCTTTTGTGTCTGGTTTAAAATGTGGGCTTTAACCACCTTTCAGAAACTGTGAAGGAATCCTGTGCATTCAGCTTTAGAGGAGTGATAGATAACATTTCTACAAATTGAAGATGGTGAGAAAAGCGGTTGAGAGAAGAGCAATTGAAGGAAGTTGCTTGGTCTGTTTACCACATTCATTATCCTTCGCTGGCAGCATTCTGAGGTGTGAGCTCTCATGTCTGTCATGAGATGCAGCCATCCCATCTTGGGGAGCACCCTCAAAATCTACCTCCTCCTCTGAGAAAGAGAAAAGAAATCTCATTAGCACACCACCTCCCCCACCCTAATCCTCCCTGTGGCACAAAGATCTCTATTTGTGATCTATTCCAGTTTTTCTCTGGGTTTCTAGGATATTTGTTCCATATTAGTGGTCATTATGGAGAATAAACCTTGTAAGAACAGAGGGCTTTGGGGAAGATCTCTCCCAGTGGCTGGGTACACGGTGACAAGGGCAGTGAGCTCGGAGTTCAGCTTTGGAAAGGGTCTGCCTTGGTACTGGATCTACCAGCTGTCTTGGACCAAATCCTTGTATCTCTGTAATCCTCACTTTTCATGTCTATACAATTGAGTGTCTTTCATACATTTATATGCAGAGTAGTTGTGACATTGGATATGAGATTGCTTCCAAATTTATTATGTGCTATACAAATGTGTATATTTTAAGTATCTAAAATGCCAGTTTTTCTGCAGGAACTTTTCACTGTAAAGGAAGCCAGTGAAGATGTTCTGCTGGTAAAAGATTCAGAGGAGAAACGTCTATCTATGGACAGCAGGTGAGAGGGTAGCAGTGATGTAGGTAATACAGACTGAGAATGTATGGTTACTAAACAGCTGCAACACAAGAAATAACAGGCAAACTTTTCTCCTTCAAAATGAAAAACAACTGGATTCAGAACAGCAATTTACCAGTTTGAATTCCCTTTCCCAGGAACACTGCTAATATACTACTAAAATACTAGTATAATTTGAATTTTTTCATCTGAAAATAAGTAGAAGTGATTGGTTTTTTGTTTTTAAAAAAGCAGTAAATAGAGCAAACTTAACTGACACGCACATTTAATGACTTTCAAAGTAAGACAATACATTTAAAAAGTCCTTAATTACTTCATTGTCTTGAAATACTTTTCAATAGTGGAAGAACAAGTGTGCCCTGTGGTGACTGTGTGATACATACAGGTGCCCCTCTTTTTGTGAATCTAGTCTGTTCTTCAAAATGTGTTAAGTGTTTGGAGAATGGAAGCTAGTGTTCCATTATTTTGAGTGGGAAAAATAAAAATGCATTCCTAACCCACAGGAAAATGCTAATTTGCCAAATACCACCAAAATTATACTGCTATTTAACAATGCACCAAGGATTTCTGCAAAATAGAAATTATTTGAAGTACTATCTAGTTCTTTAATACTTGGTGAACTCTTTACTGGAGATAGAGTTTGTATGTAGGAAGTCATAATACTAGACCCTTCACAGTGTAGAGTACTGAGAATGGACTACATTTTCCTTCTGAATCACAGTGTACATGTATATGTCAATCAAAAGCAAACTAATACATTAAAGATGTGCACTGCATGCAAATAATGCTTAGCAAAACCAAATAAACACGGGAAGGTTTTGAGAGGTTCCTTATGGTTGAAGGCATGCTTGTGTGAGGTCTGGTGGTGAGAGGAGGGAGCTGGAGGCTGTGGGCGCTGTTAGGATTTGGTAGTGGGAGGAGGTAAGGAAGGAAGAAGTGGTGAAGAAGTGAGTTAAACAGGAAATGTCTGAGGTTCATATGAGTCTGGATCTAAGGAACGGGGGAGAACCATCCCTTCCCGGCAGGACAGTTCAGAAGTATTTGGCTGGGAACCATTGGCTGAAGCCCGCACACAGACCAGTGGGATGAAAAGCAGAACTCCCAGTGGCAGTCTCTTTGCATTTCCTTTGCTTGGTGTCCCACAGCTCTTGCTAATGCAAGACAGCATTTGTGATTGTGGGGTGAATGTCACCGGTCTGCTCATTCCACAGTGCCACGGTCACACTCACTTGCAATAGCAAGATTTTGTTGTTGTTGTTGTTTTGCAGAATCTTAAACTTCTTGCAAGTGTTCAGCATTGTATTTGTATGGGGCTCATAGGACTTGGGGACACGTGTATGGCCAAGCTTAAGAGTAACAGCCATTCAGTTCTCTGAATGTGCTTTGGCGTCGCTTCCAACTGATTTTGTCATGTGTGTGCCTATTTAGGCCTCCTAGGCGTGCCCATTTCCTTCATTACTTTCTTACTTTATCAGAAGACCTTTTCCTAAATAATGCAGGGAAGAGGATGGCTATAAAACAACATGTTTAAGCAGCATGACCTCAAGACACTATTCTATCAGGAGGATGTCTGAGATACAATAGCAGCAAACCACACCCTTTTCCTAGAAGCACACAACTTAAGCATGTTCTTGCATGCAATGTAAAACAGACTGACTTGGCAGGTTGCATAATGATTGTGTGAGTAAGCAGATCATTACAGCAAATATTCAGATAGGGTTCAGACAGTGAGGAGACTTGCATTTTATTTTTAAGCAGAGTTTAACTGGATGAAAAATACTGATGCAGAAATGAACCACCTAGTACATCTATGCCACTGATCTTCATAGAATATAAAAAAGTGTCTTCTTTAGGCTTAAAATAATAACCTTTCTAACACTGTAAGAAATTACCACTCCAATGCAGATGAAGGCACTATGGTTTTAAATGTTTAAATTTCAGAGAATATTACTCAAGTTCCCTAAAAAGTCAGGCAATGGGTTATTTATCATGGAGACAGTAAGACGGGAAAATGACACATAGGAAAGAACTGATGGATTTGATGGAGAAAATTCTGTTAAATTCCAGCACCCTGACCCTCTCATATCCCTCCCCACCCTCCCACTCCATGCTCATCGTTCAGGCTCTGCCCCCTCAGCTCCCACATGACAGGGTGTTGGTGGACAAGGCTCATCCACTCCCTTGAGGTCCATAAGGGACCTGTCAACCTCATCCCTGTCTAGTATAGAGCCTGACACTGAGCAGGCAGAATGAACATCTGCTCAGGGACTGACTGATCCTATCAAAATGGCAATCCATTCCATGTCATGAGACCTCCCTAACATAATGCGGCATGCTTATACATCAGGGAAAACCAGTGGTGCCTCAATTTTGTTATAGACTTATTCCTTGTCTTAAGGATATTTTTAAGTAAAAAGAAGGAAAAGAGATTGTGGCAAGTCAGGGTCATGGTTTCCAAGCACCCTGAGGGGGCACTGATAATCTAGCTCCCATTTCACACCTGAGGGGTGGGTAGAAAAGTAATGACACCAAAGTCATAGGACCCTAGAGCTCCCAAAATGCTTCTGGCCCTTTTCTCGGTAATTGTGCATGTTCTTTGACACAAAGAAACATCCTGCTGAGAGGCATGAAAGCTCTGCCCCTGCTTCTGACAGAGACACCAGGAGGAAAGTTTGAAGTGTCCGATCATCTACATTTGCCCTCTTACAGCACTAAACTATGTTTTCTACCTTTATCTTGCATCTGCCTACCACTTCAGCATTTTAATAAAAGTAATAATGATAATAATAATAATAATAATAATAAGGGATAAATGTGGGATTCACATATAAATCAAGTATAAAAATCAAATGAATAATCATAATTGACCTGATTGTTTATAGTTCATGATGCGTGATCAAAACCGAAAGTTTCTGTGATGACTGCCCTTGCACTGTTCACCATGAAGTGTCTAGAAGAAAGGGGCTGTTTCAGTGAAGGGTGTCCTGTCCTTGCAGGATTCAGACATGAAGCTAAAGAACCCTTCATTTTAGGAAAGGGGCTCGATGGCTGGGTTGTTTTCCATGAAAGCTACAAATGCACTGGAGTAGAAGGTCCTGCTTGTTTGGACATTGAACATAGAAAGCTAGGCATTCTTGAGAGTTGGTGAAGGGCAGGCAAAAAGCTGAGTACTTCACAGCCCTTGCCTTTCTGACCTCCGCTAGAGTCAGAAGAACTCGAGCTGCTCCCAGCTGCTCTTTTATCTTGGCCAGTTGTATGTAGAGGTAAGGCTCGAACTCCTGTCATAGCATCATCTTAATACACATGCACTGTGTCATGTGCCATCATGATGTGACTTCGTGGGTAGTGGCTGAGTCACTCACAGATCTGTAAAGCGTCTGTCAGGCCCGTTGTAAAAGGAGCAAGGGCAGCTGCAAGGGAAGCATGACGTGCCCCGACTCACACAGTAGGTTTTGCAATAGTGCTGGATCTGGAGCCGAGTTTCTTCTGGGCCCATTCCTGCCAGCACACCAGTTTCAGGAGCTGTGGTGGGCATGGGATTCCAAGGAGAAAACTCAGTCTTTAGGAAGTACATGATTGGGGACGTTACTCAGAGAAAACTTTTTTTTCTTAGTTTCACCTTGTCGGTCTCCTACCTGCCTCTAAGCCGCAGACAAAGGAGGAGATGTGATGAGTTGCCGAAGACCTGAAAGGACCAGCCAGGGCGCTGGGGATCAAGGCCTAACAGCGCAAGAGCCATGCTGAGAAGGCATTTCTGGTATTTACTGAATAAATGAACTTACAATGAACTCAAACATCCTTATCCGACCTTGAGTCTCACCCAAGGACGCGACGCCTCTCAAGGATACCAAACTGTGTGAAGGCGGCTCCGAGCTGTGAGAACTGCTCTGGTTCTCATCACTCAGTCCTTGATTACACGTCAACAGAGTGAGTGTGTGGGAAAAATAATCAAGTCATGTGTGTTTATACTTTTGATTTCTACCTTACTTGAATTATGTATTAACCCCATCAATCCCACACAACTTAAGCATAGGGAAGAGAAGAAATTGTAGGGGAGGGGACTACACCAGTTAGCTGTCAGGAAGATGGTGCCCTTTCACCCTAAGGTGTAGTAGGGAACACTGGGAAACCCAACTACAAGCATTTCCAAGGGTCTTTGCAGCCCCCACCTTTGCTGGTGGTCCTCAGGAACTCTGCTCCAGGGCTGGATTGGGTCCCAGGCTGTGCCACCCGGCAGTAGCTGCACCAAGAGGAATGTGCCCGCCTCCCTCCTATTCACCTTGTACAAAGCGGTGAGCGGGTTTTGCAAAGATGCACTCAGGCCTTGGCCAGGGAGGCTTTGTCATGTGGAGCCTCTGCGCTGCACTGTCCTAACGTCACTGCTGCTTCTGCCCCACCTGGAGCAGGGCAGTGGCCTGTGCACCACAGTATTACAGGCTCTTTGGGTCACTTTCTCTCCCACTAAGTAGCTAGCTGGCCAGTCTCATCAATACAGTCCCAGTGAGATGTAGTCAGACAGGAGGTATTTCACACCTGCTAGGAGGGAGGTTCTGTCCTAGGCTCTGGGGACACAGCAGTGAACAAAAGTCTTTACCTTCCTGGCACTTGTACCCTAGTGTAGGAGAAAGATCATAAATAAATCAATAGACTACAGGAGGTTAGAATGGCAAGGAGGGACACAGGAAAACACCAAGCAATGAAGACAGGAGGCTGAATTTGATTAGGTCTCACTGTGCACAATTGACATTTTTATAGGTTAAAAGATGGTGCTGTGTTGGCAATTTGCAGTGGCTTAACTAGGTAGTGGGGGGCCAGTGAAGGCCTCCACAATACCAGGAAGGTGTAGAGGAGCAAGCTACGTGGATTTTGGAGGAACTATTCCGACAGAAGGAAGCACAGATGCCAAGTCCCTAAGGCAGGCGCACACTGGGTGTGTTTGGGAAGCCAGAGTGGCTGCAGCAGAGTCAGCAGGGGATGACAATTTGTAGGAGAGGAAGGTGGACAGGAACAGATGGTGAGAGCGAGCAGAACCCGTGGATGACTGCAGCCGGGAAGGTGTGAACATCCCACCTACGGGGGAACCACGCCTGCATCAGCTCGCCCCTGCCCCGGCAGGACGGCCGAAGGCAGCCACACCAGAGCCCATCACCACTGTTCCTCCCCGTGATGCACTGCCATGTGAAGCCCCGGGCAGGGCTCCCTGCTCTCCCTCTGCGGGTTACTTGGCTAATTCTATCCCACACTGCCTCCTGTCACCACTGGCAAATACCATGGAGGTCTGGTCGTGTACATATATTTTTAAAATCATAGGATTGGGATTTTTAAATTTCACCTTTGGGGTTTTATTTCTCAGTTTGGTCACTTACAAGTTGTGTGATGTTGGAGAAACTTCATTAAGTATCATGCTTTTTACCTATAAATGGTAAGGATGTGTATGAATACACTGCAGTGTACAAATACACAGCAGAATGTGTATGAATCAAATAAGATAAAGAAATGAGATCTATCTGCTTTCAGAAGCAAATTAGTCTGTATGTTTTATAGAATACTATACAAATTCAAGTTATTATCCTTTAGGAAGTACTTCCATATAGGAAGTAATCATAATTTATAACTATATTAAATCCTAAACTGAGCTATAAAGACATTATTAAATGCAAATGGCTACATGTGAAACTGGTTTATGACCTGAAGTCTGTTTCTGGTGGTTTCTTCAAGATTCTTATTTTTCTATTAATTTAAGGTTGTTCTCTTTTTCTGTTTAAAACCAGCACATTTTAAACCTCTATCCTTAACAGATGTTTCTAGATCCATTAACACCCAAATTGTTCCATGAAAACTGTTCATGTGTCCTTGCTGCATGGAGGGGGCACGCCCCAGTGGGAGCATGCTGGAATTCCCAGTGCGGAGGCCGCATCCAGGCAGTTGATTCCCTGCTCTCCCACCCACCTGAGGGAGATGCACATGCCAACATCTGGCACTAACAGATACGAGGAAAGGAGTGGGTGCTTTTCAGCACCCTGGTGTCAAAGGCTGGGCCCATAAGCCCATTCCCACGTATCTGTCCTTGTGTGACTCAGAACCAGCCTCTTGGTTTTCATTGACCTCGTCCTGTTGTTAGGTGCAGGGCCTGTCCTTGAAGAGGGAAGGCATTAAAAAGAGAAGCTAGAAGAAGGGATAGCACTCTCGGGATTCTGAGTTTGATATTTCATTGTGTTTATATGACCTCTAGTTGACCCATATTCCACCTTCAGCTACATGGCAAATTATTCTGATCAGCTAAAAGCATAAAGTCATTTGATTGTTTTAGCAGGTTTACAATTGATAAAAGCAATTTCATTGTTAATATTTTATGAAAAGCTCTAAATAAGGGTTTGTACAAAAAAAAAAGGTTTAGACACTAATGAAAAGAAGTCTAATATCAGAGTTTACAAAAATCTGGGCTGAAGTATCTGGGCATTAGCCTAGTCTATGGAAAGTAGTTCTGGGTAACTATGCTGGCAGCTCCTTGTTCTACTCAGACAATTAGCAATGTAACGTTTTCACTTGTCAGCCTGCAATGAGGACGTCAGGCTGTGTGTTAGGATCCCAAGAAATGAGACAGGCTCCAGCTCTCTTTTGCCTTAATGCTTTTGGCTTTACCCTCTGTATCCCGGGATATTCTTTTGCTTTAGCTCCATTAATCTTTTTTTTTTAACTTTTTATCTTTTTATTTGGATATTAGCAGGAACTACCATCTATATGCGCCTTTGTCTGTGCTCACAGCTGTTGACATCTTGCCCCGTTTGCTGCAGCATGATTCTCTCTCTCTCCTTCTCCTCTCTTCCTTTTCCTCTCCCTCCCATCTTGTCTCCTCTCTGCCTAATATGGTCATTCATTATTTACTTATTCATTTGTTTATTCACTGGGTTATTCAATGCTCAGATTGTCACATGTCTTATTCAATCAACTTGCTTTCGGATTCCCAGGATACAAGCATAGGATTAGCTGTATGTCCACCTTGCCTCTAATGGGGCTGATTTGCAGAATGAAAAAGAAAACCAGGGCCAAGTTTACAGTCTATCTCCTATCTACACAGCCAACACTTAGGCCATCGGTGCTTTAATACTCAGCAAAGACATAGGATAAAAAGTTTCTTCTTTTAACATAGGCTGGATCTTGGCTGATCTTTGTTGCTTTATTCTCCCAACTACTCACCACTGTCAAGGCATTGAGGCCTGCAGCAAACTTCATTTTAATGATGGGCTGAATGATTTACATTATGTCATAGATATCCTGCAGAGCAACTTTCTCTGTGGGTAAAACAACACCTCAAAGATGATGGTGCTCTGTATTAAAAAAATAAAACTAATATTTTTCTTATTTGAACCTTATTTTTACTGTATTATACGGAATTTAGATTTAAATGCCAAGTGAGCTATGCTTACCATCTCTCTTTTCACTTGTTTATAGATGCAATCAAGGCCCAAGAAGTTCTGGAATGGAATCCCTGTGTTTTGAACCTATTCCTGCAGCATCAGATGTATGTACATAGAGAGCCAGAGACTAAAATCGTGGCCCTTTACCCGACTAATGCTGATTCTTTAGTTAGTGTGTGCTGCCAGCGTAGAAAGGTCCTGATTTCAGGAAGTATCCATATGGACAGAGCATGTGAGTGGTGTTCCACATTTGCCATTTTTTAGCCATTTCTTCTTGGGTGCCAGTAACTGCCATGCTTGGAGTGGTCCCAGTAGTACCTTCAAAAAGAATTAAGATAAACTCTATGCCATCAATTCAAGGTCTTTTTGACTTGTGAGTACATTTCAGAATGAAAGTTTACTGACCTGCCTGATGCAATAGGCTGTGTGAGTACACGCATGAGACGGCAGCATCTCATCGTGGGCAGAATCCAGTCCCTAACTAGCCTACATTGTCCCCATCCTTTTCCTAAGCCATTGAATGTATCATCCACGTATCCACTCACCAGATGTTACCAGAGAGACTCCTGTAGGGATACACATTCATAGAAGTAGGAGACCTGGGTTTTACCCCAATGACTGGAAACTCTAGTCTGGGAGATAAGAGTGAACTGCAAGAAAACAGGTGGAAAAGAACAGAAAGAGCATCCTAGAAGTCTGGCCAGTGGCGATCTTTCACACTACTTGCCGCTCGTGCACGCATGTAACACAGCTGCTAGGCTGGGTCACTGCAGTGGTGGCAGTGCGGAAGAGAGGAAAGATGGCCTAGACATCAAATGATAAGGTTTGATTCCTGATTCTGCCATGTACCAATGATGTGATCTGGGAGAAGTTGTTTACCATGGGGACCCTCAGTTTTCTCATCTGTAAAACGGGACTGTTGATAACCTCTCTGAGGCTACCTTGTACGGATGTAATAATGCTCAAAGGAACCTACTTTATCAGTATATTGCCTGAATTCCTGCAGTGGAATGATGCTATTATGAGAGTAGGAGCTGTCTTGTTCATCAGCATATCTCTGAGTACCTTGAACACGGCTTGCTACACAAAGAAGGTGCTCATAAATATTAGATGCACAAATGAGTATTTTATGTTACAGCACTCTGTTATTTCGTTTATTTCTTTACTTTTTAAAAAAATTTGCTATCATTAATATGAAATCACATGGGCAACATTGTGGTTACTAGATTCCCCCTATTATCAAGTGCCCACCACATACCCCACTACAGTTACTGTCCATCAGCACAGTAAGATGTTATAGAGTCATTACTTCTCTTCTCTGTGCTATACTGCCTTCCCTTTGCACCCCCCATGTTATGTGCGCTAATCGTAATACCCCTTATTCCCCCTCTCCCTCCCTTCCCACCCATCCTCCCCACTCCCTCTCTCTTTGGTAACTGTTAGTCCATTCTTAGGTTCTGTGAGTGTGCTGCTGTTCCTTCAGTTTTCCTTTGTTCTTATACTCCACATATGAGTGAAATCATTTGGTGCTTGTCTTTCTCTGCCTGGCTTATTTCACTGAGCATAATACCCTCTAGCTCCATCCATGTTGTTGCAAATGGTAGGATTTGTTTTTTTCTTATTGCTGAATAATATTACATCGTATATATGTACCACATCTTCTTTAGCCATTCATCTATTGATGGACACTTAGGTTGCTTCCATATCTTGGCTTTTGTAAATAGTGCTGCGATAAACATAGGGGTTCATATGTCTTTTCCAAACAGGGCTGCTGCATTCTTAGGGTAAATTCCTAGGAGAGGAATTCCTGGGTCAAATGGTATTTCTATTTTGAGCTTTTTGAGGAACCTCCATAGTGCTTTCCACAATGGTTGGACTACTTTACATTCCCACCAGCAGTGGAGGAGGGTTCCCCTTTCTCCACAATCTCGCCAACATTTGTTGTTGTTTGTCTTTTGGATGGTGGTGATCCTAACTGGTGTGAGGTGGTATCTCATTGTGGTTTTAATCTGCATTTCTCTGATGATTAGTGATGTGGAGCATCTTTTCATGTGTCTGTTGGCCATCTGAATTTCTTCTTTGGAGAACTGTCTGTTCAGATCTCTGCCCATTTTTTAGTTGGCTTATTTGATTTTTGTTTCTTGAGGCGTGTGAGCTCTTTATATATTTTGGATGTCAACCCCTTATCGGATATGTCATTTATGAATATATTCTCCCATACTGTAGGATGCCTTTTTGTTCTGTTGATGATGTCCTTTGCTGTACAGAAGCTTTTTAGTTTGATGTAGTCCCATGTGTACATTTTTGCTTTTGTTTCCCTTGCTCGAGGAGATGCGTTCAGGAAGAAGTGGCTCATGCTTATATTCAGGAGATTTTTTCCTATGTTGTGTTCTAAGAGTTTTATGGTTTCATGACTTACATTTAGGTCTTTGATCCATTTTGAGTTGTCTTTTGTGTATGGGGTTCGACAACAATCCAGTTTCATTCTCTCACATGCAGTTGTCCAGTTTTCCCAGCACCAGTTGTTGAAGAGGTTTTCATTTACCCACTGTATGTCCATGGTTCCTTTATTGTATATTAATTGACCATATATGCTTGGGTTTGTATCTGGGCTCTCTAGTCTGTTCCATTGGTCTATGGGTCTGTTCTTGTGCCAGCAGTTTGTTATTGTTATAGCACTCTTCAAATGCATGGTAAAGGGATTTCAAGAGCAGCATAGACAGGCTGGATGTGTGGACTCCCACTTGGGTTTTCAGGCTTACATGTGATTTTCGCCTGAATCGTTATGTGTGGTTCTGGGACTGTGCAGCCAGCAGCTGTTTCTGGTATTTAAGCTTTTTCTGTAACATGGAGATGTTGTGGGCACATATTTTAAATATGAAGCGCTGATTTTCTCTTGCATTTTCTAACTATTGTTCATTTAACAAGCAACTTCTCTGTAGATAAAACGTTCTCCATTCTGAAGGCATACCTCTGCTTACACTGTGTCGACCTTGCAAATAAAATAGCCAGTTATTTTTGTACCAAAATGAATGTATTCTGGAATACCAGAGGAACTGCAGTTCGGGGCAAGCACACTATGGCAAACCATCAGCAAGTCTGGAGAGACACAGGGAGGGTCACCTTGCATTCATTTTTGGGAGGAAGCTGGTGAGGGTTGTTTTGAACAAAAGTCTGTCAGAGAGAAATGAGAGTCTGGGGTTATGGTGGCTTCTCATGGGCTGCAAGTGGTGGTTGCTGCGTGGCAGCCGGGGCAGGGAGGGGTTTTTTTCCTTAAAAGCAGGAGATAAAATTCCTACATGAAAAGTGTCCTCTCTTGCCAAGATGAGAATTCTCTTCCTTCACCCAGCTGGTTATGTGGGCTATAAGGTGTGGCACATGTGTGAACACTCCCCTGCAGGGCTTCCCGACTTCATTTTAAATGAAGTTTCCTTGACTCATTTTCACACTGAAGATTCTGTTAAAATATGTATGAAATGGGGAAGAGATTAGGTAGAAGAAGACCAATTTAAACAGTACTAGTCTGCTTATGCACAATCTAATTGCAGTTATTGTAAGCAAAGAGGCTAAGATGTCCCTATAGCTCTGGCCATCAGTCCAACACCGGCACAGCTGACAGGGTTACTTCCTCAGTCAGTCAACAAACATTTCTCCAGGATCTGTAGTGTGCTGTGTGTGAAGAGTCCAGAGCTTCAACCTCGTGTGTTCTGCGAAAGGCTGGATTAAACAATTCTTACTTTATAAAACTGATAAACCCTATGGAATTACAGCATTTAAAGGTATTTTTTTTAAAGAAACACATAATCTCACCACACTGGCACAATTGCTACTTAGTTTTGCTTATTCTCGTTCAGTCTTAGTCTACCATCCTATACTTTTTTCACTTAGTTATAATGATAGCTCACATGATACTGCATAACCTCAGCTTTCACTTATCACTGAGTTCCACCTTTCTACAATCTTAATTTTAATCATTTCATTGACTGTATAATCTACAGAATTGGGGAACTTCTGCTGTCAATCAAGATGGAATGACAGGGACCAGATGACCTTTTCTGCCCAAGACAGCCAAAAATAAAACCAACAAACTATATGAAATAACGGTTTTCAAGGTCATAATGGACACTGGGTGTCAAAAGTCAAGGACTCTTAAGAGATGAGAAATGAAAGAAATGAGCCCTACAGTTGCCACGGCTTACCACCTAGAGAGTGTCTAAGCCATGTGGCCTAGAGGGAGAGCACACAGGGACCCCAGGGACTGCGGGAGTGGAAGAGACTGAGATGAGAGTCGGGCTGAGGGTCGCTATCATAGGACCAGAGAGGAAGGGCTTCACGGTGAGAGAGTGCCAGAGCTTTTGGAGGGGAAAGAGCCATCCTAGGAGATTAGAGGGAACAGCGCCAGCATTCATACAGAGCTGCTGGTAGTTCCTTTCTGCACCAGCCACACTGGAAATCCCCATAATGCACAGGAAATGCGCTAAGATTACACAGAAAGGTCTTACCTTAGTTGTGAGGCATAATCAGTCCCAGGCTACCTCCTACTCTGGCTCTATCAAATCATTAAGGCAAGATGAAAAAGTATCAAACTGTTTGCAGGTAATTTAACTACACTCCAGAACAAAGATGAAGAATGCTTAAAAGGAATGCAAAGATGGCTATACCCTACAAGGTGAAACTGACAATATCTGGCATTCAGTGAAATATTACCAGGCATTCAAAGAAGCGGTAACATATGACCCTTATTGAAGAGAAAAATCAATCAGTAGAAACCCATCCATAACAAACACATACTTTCAAACTAGTGAGCAAAGCTATTAAAACAATTATAACTGCATTAAATATGTTCCACATTGTAAGAAGAGATACAGAAGATGGGGGAAAACATCAAATTGAAATCTGAGTGATGAAAACAACACTCGGTGGGATTGATTATTAAACATTGCAGATTTAAACTAGTGAATTTAAAGACAAAGCAAAATTAAACACAAGGAGAAAAAACCTAAAGAAGAACAGGAGAACAGAAGAGAGCATCACTTTGCTGTTAAAAACCCCAAGCAGCCAAAAATACATGGAAATGGAGTTTCTAAAGGATACAGGGATGTACAGAAAACAAATTTGAAGTAATAATGGCCAGAAATTTACCACATTTGCTATAAACCCCAAGACCCAAGGATCTCAGCAAACAGTAAGCAAGGGAAACATGAAGAAAGCCGCACAAAGCCCACACTGGCCTGTTTGGAGTTGTCAGTTGTTACTCTAGACAACCCTGTATTGAAAGATGCAACGGAGGTGGGTCACTGAATAGGAATGTCATACAAATGGTTTGAAGCAGCAAATGGCTTGACTTTGCTGGGGAAAAGGGTGCTGGGTTTGAAGCCACTGGATTTCTCTCTCACTCTGCTCCTAACTTGTGCTATGATGCTATCAAACAGGGAGGGTGCCCTAGAAGCTCTCCAGGGCCATTCCCAGCTCTCTGCTACTATGGTGCATTTGCTAATAATACTTTGAATTTTCATCTGCATTCGAAACCTGGAGTGGTTGTCAAGCAGGCCCTGGCTGGCCCTTCCTTGCCCTAAGCCTCAGCTGCAGGTGCTGAACCTCTGGACATATGGCCCAGCCACTGAAGGTGCCTGTCTCCCACAGCCTTCCCATCTCGCTGACTAGCAGGTTGGCCTCGTGCCAACACCTCTGAAAGCACACTTCCTTTTGCCATGGCCTTTGATGGGCACACATTTTTCTCCTGCTTGTGCTTTTAGCACATCTACACTGTGTCTCTCTTCCTGGTTTGATGTATGTATAGCATGCTATACCCATAATGGGTGCTTGTTATCATCTTCCAGCAATATTTTTCAAGGACATGTTTCACGACGGCTTTGTGTTAAACATTCCAGTTGATTTGAAGCAATGTTAGAAATTGTGATGTAAAATGTGTCAAAGTTTGTGTTCTGCCTGTATTTCCTGTTGTTTATATATCTCTTTGTCTCTAAATTGATGTGTCATCTTCTCCTCTTTTGGAAATTCCCAGGATCAAACTGATACTATAATGGCCGAGCCATACGGATCCCCAGCATCTGTTCGGTCTCTAACTGGGACAGAGTCTGATACCTCTTACGAGTCCAGCATGTGGGCCTTGGAAAGTGCATGTGCATCACCAGATTGGTACCTTTGGGCATTGGGATAGGGACTCTCAGAAGAAAGCTAGTGACTTACTCGGGAGTCACAGTCTCTGAAATGAAGATCATGTTCTATTTATAATGGTGTGAGGTCACTAGAGCGAGTTCTAAGTGTCCATCAGTAGATGAGTGGTAAAGAAGAGGTGGTACATATACATAATGGAGTACTATTCAGCCACGAGAAAGAAACAAATTCTACAATTTGCAACTACATGGATGGAGATGGAGGATATTTTGCTCAGTGAAATAAGCCAGGAGGAGAAAGACAAGTACCAAATGATTTCCCTCATTTGTGGAGTATAACAACAAAGCAAAACTGAAGGACCAAAACAGCAGCAGACTCACAAACTCCAAGAAGGGACTAGCAGGTGGGGAGGGAGGGAGAAGGGGATTGTGGGTATCATGATTAGCACACATGGTGTGGGGGGACCATGGGGAAGACTGTAGCACAGAGAAGGCAACTAGTGACTCTGTGGCGTCTTACTACACTGATGCACCCACTGATGACTGCAATGGAGTATGGGGGGGGGGTTGCAAAGCAACAGGGATGAATGTAGTAACCACATTGTTTTTTCATGGAAAACCTTCATAAGAGTGTATATTAATAATACCTTAATTAAAAAACTCTCCCTGAGGGCAGTGCTATCTGGATGTTGTCCCTGAGGTTTGTGGCTCCTGGGGTTGGTCTCATCCCTGTGCAGGTGGGATGCAGTCAGTGAGAGGACTGCCCCCACACTGCTCTTTCTTCTCAAAGCTCTGCCCCGCATGCAGACATCGTGTGTCCCCCCAACCCACCCCCAGCCCTCCAACTCTCTGATGCTGGGGGGCCCTCATCTATGCAGGTTGTCCTCCATCCTCTGTCCTCCCCCCATAAGATGCTCAGGAAGAGCGGGGCGCTCTAAGCCCCAGGCTGGCACACCTTGGCAGCACTGGGGAGGGCTGCTCAAACAGAAACCAGGCCTTTCTGCCTGTTACCTATAGATTATGATCAGACATGAAAATCTATTGATTAGAAGTCCCAGGGTATCTCTTCACGTCTTGAACACCACTGCACATGTAACCCAAGTAGATCCCAGGGCTGCAGGGCACCAGTCTAGCACAGTCCCATTTGATGAGACACAGGTGCCCCACACATTCCAGAAAATTCCATTTCATAAAATGCTGAACTTGGTCTCTCAAAGCACCTCCAAGAGGTGCATGCCTTCCATCGGGGGGCTTCCTCTGAGCCCAATTTCTCCATGCTTCACACCTCACAGCACCCCGCCAAAGCTCCCAGGTCCCCAGTCCTCCCCCATGGTGCCCCTCCACAGTTCAGCCCCAGGCCAGGCTGGTGTGAGGCCCCTGGTGTCCCGCTCCTGGGTCCTGGCTGAGTGGCCTGATGTCTGCGACAAAAGGCTGGGGAGGCTGAGCAGAGGCACTTGGCTCTGGTCTCCCCATAAAGCTCCCCCAGGGCTCTCAGGATGTGTTCACCCTTCCAGGGAGGGAGGCGTGGCCTGGAGGGGAGCTCCAGGATCAGCACAAACACCCCCTTGGGAGGCTCCAGGCTGGAGACAGTCTCTAGGCCTTATGCTGCTGGTGGAGCCCCAGACTGGGACTGGGGAAGCAGACATGGGCCCTCCTGACAGCCTCAGGTGACCAGGTGACAGGAGGTAAAATTGGGACACCCAGGCCACCCTCCTTCCCCTTGCCCTGCCCACAGCACCCTCAGAGCCATCTGCCTGCACGGTGCTAGAGGGATGACCTCAGGCTCCCCGGCCACATAGGGAGGGAGGTTTCAGCAGGAGGAGGGCAGACGGGCCTCTGGCAGGGCTGTGGCACAGGTCAGACCTGTCATCCTGGACGGCCCACCAGCCTCAACCTGACACAGAAGAGCTTCTGGGCCCAGAAACAAAGCAGGAGACCTGGGCCCGCAGGGTGGTCACTGGGGCCTAGCAGTCCATCCTATCCCGGGTGTGTGCAGGTATCCCAAACATGCCAGACTCTGGACTTAATGCTGTTGGGAAACGAAGCTCACATGGCTGCCTGGACACCCTGACCATGGGCTGCAGCACACCTTCCACACCCGACGTGTGCTGGGGAGGTGGCAGGGCCCTCTGGCACCCAGTGCACTGCTCTGGGCCCAGGCACGGGGCTCTGGGGACTGCCCGTCATCAGACTCCACAGAGAAGCCATGTGGCCGAGGCTGCCAGCAGCATCGATGCCCCCAGCTGCTGCTCCAGGGGCAAGGACGTCAGGAGCCTGTCCCATCCTCTGCTGCAGTGCGGAGATCCTCTGGGTGCCAAGTGTGTGGACACAGCCCTGGCCCCTCCCTTCAGGGGCAGAGGGGCAGCTGGCCACAGGAGGGGAGGCCCTGGCCCGACCTCTGTCCCCTTCCCAACACAGAAACTGTGGGGCATGGAGCCTCACCCCACCTGGCCTGGTCCTGCCCTCCAGTGCATAAGGAAGGGGCTCCCGGAAGCAGGCACACCTGGGTCGCCAGGAGGCTGCTGGGCCTGGGAAGAGAATCCAGAGTGTACAGGGACGTGGATGGCCAGATGCTCCACCCCCACCTGTCCAGGTGTGCTCAGCACTGGTGAAAAGTGACCACCCTCTATGCTCAGCTGGTCCAGGTTCAGCTCTGGGAAGTTGTGTGTGGCTGTTCCCCAGAGATCTTCCCATGCGGAGGCCCAGAAAGGATGGGCCCTTTGGGCTCAGGCTGTCAGTCAACACGTGGAGGCAGTGGGCTCACCAGCCCGGGTCCTCACCCCATCACAGCGCCACCTTGGGCACCTTCCCCAGGAAACAGCCCCCTGGAGTTATCCCTTTGTGAACTCGGTGTCAGAGACCCAGGCCCATCCAGCTTGGGGGTGGTATAGGGGTACAGCAGGCTGCCACGCTGAGGGGTAGCAGTCCATTACGTGGAATTTGCCAGAGTCTCTTGAACTGCCCCCAGTGCCCCATCCTGGTTTAGGCAGGACAGCTAATGGTTTGACTTACCCAATTTATCAAAACCCACCACACTGTAGACACTGTCCCGGGCACCAGGCCCGAACAGTGCCCACCCAGAACCTGAAAGGGCTGAGCTCCTGGAGTCTCCTCTGTTGGGGCCAGGAGGAGAGTGGCTGGGTTAAACCACATGGTTTTCCAGGGGGAGGCAGCTTTGGCCCCTACTCTGAGAGTGGCGAGGCCACACAAAGGTTTACATCAGAGTTAAGACGCCACCCCTTTGTGCTGCAGGCTGGGGGCACGTTGGGGGTCCAGGGAAGGATGGCCAGGGACGGGCAGCAATGGGGGTCAGACTGGCAATGGCTGGTGACGGGGGCCATCACCCTCACCTGCTTGGCGTGACACCTGGGACACATCATTTGCCTTTTCTGCTGTTTCGTGGGGAGCAAGGAATGGTTACTTGTCTTCTTGCCACTGGGCTGTCGCGAGTCTTTATATATGGTAAATACATGTCCTCTGCTGAGGGTATGATTTGCAAGTATTTGCCCCCAGTCCATATGTGGCTTCACTTTTCTTTTCCTGAACATGAGTCATGTGGGAAATGGAAGTGAAAGACAAATGTAGGTGGCAAGCACAGTGGGATACAGCACACGAGAATGGCTAAAATTAAAGACCTGAATGTAAATGTGTTGCCAAAGTTGTGGAGCAACTGCAGTATTCTTACAGGGCTGGTAAAAAATAGCTTGGCTACGTGTTTAAAACCGTACACGTACACAGTGATTTCCCTCTGACGAGATCCAAGAGGAATAAAAACATGTTTACGCAAAAATACACACAAATGCATAAGAGCTTTATTTGTAGTCCATCCTCAGGGGAACAGATAAACCAACCATGGTCTAGTACCCCAGGACAACACTGTTCAGCAATAAAAAGGTATGACATTTTCATCCATGCAACAGCAGGCATGCATCTCAAAATGACGATGCTGAGTAAAAGGAGCCAGATGAAAATGAGTGCATAGAAAACTCTAGAAAATACAAGGTCATTTACAGGGATCTTTGCATTTGAAGGAGACCAGGCATAGCCTGGGAATGGCATGTGCTTGCTGATGGCAGGGAAGGAGGAATCGCAAAGGGGCCTGAGGACACTGTGGGGGTGATGGGCATTCCTCACCTTGACTGTGGTGATGGTCCAGGATGTTATAATCACGCCATCAATCCTTCCCTTGGAGTGCGTGCCACTGTTTTTATGTCAGGTGAACCTCAATTAAGCTAGAGGGCATGTGGGACAGGGAGAGAAGACGTGAAGGTGGTGCCAGAGTCCCTGGGTATTGTGTGGAGAGGGGGCAGCATGGTGGGATCCATACACAGCCAGCTGCGTACACGGCTGGCTGCACAAGGCAGTAGGCACTAGGCAACAGCATCGGCTAACAGGTTCCCAGCAGGAAGGGCCAGCTCTGGTACTCACAGCACAGAATGAACTGAAGGACTGGCAGGGGCAGGGCCAGGACAGGCTGACTCCTGGGAGCTGTAGGCTCACCTGTTCACTGAACCAAAACCTCAGTGAGGCGCAACTTGTACCTGTGTTTTTCTCCTAAGTTTCTGAAAGTGGTAAGAAGTGTAGCAGCAGCAAGGGGAGCAGCCTGGAATGCAGAGTGGAGGCCCTGGGCTTGCAAGCACTGCCCCCTCGGCTCCTGAGGCCTCTGTGGAAGGAGTAGGGGAGTAGGTCTGGACATGAAGGCCTCTGTGGGTCCCCCTTGTCATTTCCCCAACTTGTTCATATGGTAGAAGTGGGGGAGGAGCTCTTGAGAAAATTCTGCGTGCGATTATTTAATGCAAGGCTGTCAGCTCCAGGCAGTTGCAAGAAGACACTCCCTTGCTGATTCTAACAGCAACGTTTGCAGAATTTGAATACATAAGACAGTCCACTGGAAATCTGCACCGCAAATGGCAGTTCCTGTCAGGCAGCACTGATATTCCAAGAAACTCTAAGAGCTGTGTTTTTCAACTTGTGGCTATCTTCGGGAAATAAAGTCAGAAACTTTCCCTCAACGCATTTCATGATGTTTTGGGACTGCTGTTAAGGGAATGTAACAGTAAGAAATGAATTTGTAATAAGAGAAAAGGGGAATCAAATCTTGGTTCAAAACTGAACACTAACATTTACTGCAAAGTGAACCCAAGTAGTCCCAGAAACTTTGTAACCACTAACAGGGGTGGGGTGGGGGCGGGGCAGTTTCTAATTGTTCTCCAGGTTTTCTGAGTCTGAGGGTCAGAGTTAAAGCTGATTTTGTTCAACCCCAAGCATCCAGTTCCCAGGGACTGAGGAGGGGCAGAAAAGAAAAACAAAAGCTAGTGAATTGGTGCAGGAATGTCTGCCTGGACCCTTGCAAGCTGCAACTTCATGTGTCTGCACCCCAGCCTCTCTCCTACCATTTCCCCTGGAAAATCCCTGACCGCTTGTGTGTCAGGAGGATGGTGGTTCTTCAAGGCAGGAGCCTGCCACTCCCCCACTTGATAGCAAGTCAATAAACAATTCTTTCCTTTCCTCAAAACCTTGTCATTGTGTTTTGTGGTTTGACCTCAGGGACGAGGACTGGGTTTTGGTATTAGGAGCAGCACCCCCACCCCAAAAGTGCCCACAGTGCCGCTCCTTCAGTGTCACAACCACCACAGGGCCAAGCTGTCAGGGATGCAGAGCTCCCGGCTTCCTCCTTGCTAGCCACAGGGGACTGTGCCGGCAAGGAATTCACGCTGTGTGGCAGGTCAAGTACAAGCCTCTAGAACTCCCTCTAAAGTATACATTGAAAGCAGTACTGCCTTCCAGGAGAGGTTACAGATGTCACCACCAAGGATTTGAAAGATGTCAGGCTGGCGATTTCCACATACCCTTATTGAAGTCACTCATTTGGCCTACTCAGAAAAGGCTTGAATCTTGGAGATGACATGATGGTCACCGTAATCAGAGTGCTGCACATGGGGATTCATCACTTGATCCCCAAGCACCCAGTGTGTAATTATTGATCAGGAAAATGCTCTTTGTTCTCTTCCTGTTAGTAAAGACCAGCACGGCAATTAGCTTTCAGCCAGCAAGGGGAGAAAACTATCTCAGAGGTATATCAGACCTCCAGACTTAGGTTGTCATTTACACAGAAGGAACCTTCATCTCCTTTTCCTTCCAGAAGCCATCACACTGGCCCATCCCATTGATGGTACTAGGCTGACTGGACCCAGTGATCAGGAAGTACAGCTCATCTAGGCATATTGATAGCGCAGTTACGTGTCAGAAGGTGGGAAATAAATCGAACAAAAATTCAGGGACCTTTCATCTTAGAGAAGTTACTAGAAGTCTATCTTGTGGGCATGCCAAGCTATCCCTTCTAAGGTGAAGAACAAGATGCTGTATCTGCACCCCCCACCCCAACACACACACACACACAAGAGCACAGCAGCCTGGTGGACCACCTTGGATTTCAGAGGCAGCATAGGCCTCATTTCCGGTGTGCTACTCTGACCCATTCACTCATTGGTCTGGAAAGCACCTGGTTTGAGAGCAGCCTGGACTTTTGGAAGGTGGATGCCAGTAGATGACACCACCTGGATGTCCTCTCATTGCCGCCCCTTCAAGGTGCACACCTGAAAACAGCCTAGAAGGGGACTAACTTGCCCAAGATCACAAGGCCCAGACCCCAGCCTGCCTTGTGTCGTGTTCCACGCTCCATGCCAAACCTGGTTGGCACTCTTCCATCTCTGAGGCTGTGCATCAGACACACGTGACACGAGCCCCCAGGAGTTGGAGGTGTCATCCATATATCCCTGGGGATGTCCCTAGGGAGGAATGTCTGGCGTGACCCTGCCTGTGCAGGCTGGGACACTGGGCAGCTCCTGGGAGGTATCGTGGCTTCAGCAGGACAGGGAAGTGGTGAGAAAAAGCGGCCTGAGCTCAGCTCTTGTCTCTGAGCTGGAACTCTCGTGACATTGCCAAAGAGCGAGGGGAGGGCTCTGATAGAGATCTGTGTAGATGTGCATGGCAAGGGCCAGGAGGGTGGGCAGTCAGCAGCCCAGAGGGGCATGTGGGCGTGTCTGAATGCAGGGAGGGGCCCAGGAAATGGACCCTTGAAGAAGTGATGTCACTGATGACATGCCCAGTAGAACCTTAATTGTGACCCGGACGGAACCCAGATCCTGGTGGCAGACCCCAGTCCTGCTCACTTGACCGGAGGCGCTCGACAGAGCAACATGCGGTCTTGTTGTGCGGAGCCTTCTGAAGGTGTGGGAGTCAGGGAAGCCGAGAGAGAGTGGCCTCTTGCTGCCTGTGGGCGTTGGCTCAGAGACCACCTCCAACGCCTCTGTCCGTGCCTCCCGAGGAGCCCCGAGGTAACACAGGGCAGCCCAGAGCGGGCCACTCCAGGGCCAGGCCACGAGTGTGACCCATCCCGGGCTGACCTTTACCCCGGCCCCTTGTGTGTGTGCGGTGGGCGTGGGGCATGGGTGGCACTGCAGGCTGGGGAGCAGGGGGGCAGTCAGTGTCACAGCTCTGGACTCATCATTCAGGATGTGGAGGTGAGTGTTGGGACCAGGTACTTCCACCCACATGTCAATCCTGAGCCCGGGGGTGACCTTTCCTTCCCTGAGCGACTGGATGTCTACACAGAAGGCCACCCTGTGTGCCTGATCTCAGGGGCAGGGCTGGGGGCCCACACTGCCCCCTGCAGGGAGGTCCATGCAACCGTGAGTGCCTCCTCCCCAGCTACCAGGTGCTGGCTTTGCAGAGCTCCACCCCGGGGAGCGTGGAGGAGCTGGTGGATGGATTCACCTACTCCATCTCCCTCGAACTGGGGCAGGCTGTCTACACCCCAAGACCCCGTTCCACACCTGGCAACCTGCCAGGACCCTCCCACGAGAGTGGCCGACAGTCCCACTCCAGGGGGCCTGGAACCTCGTTCCCAGGGGCACCCCGTGCCTCTCCTTGTTCGCACCCCAGGGGGCTCGGGGCTCTCGGGTGAGCTGCAAACCTCCCTCATCCTGGTGGGTCCTGGGTTTCCCACTGACTATATCCCTGCTGTCCCTCTCAGTGTGAACCTGAGCCAACTCTCCATGGGACTGAGGTCCCCACGTGCAGGGCTCCCCAGACAGGAGTGAGGAGGAAGGGGAGAAAGCGCTTGGTAAGAGGGGAACCAGCTCCAAACACCAGCCGGAGCGCTCCTGAGCTCACACTCCCTCCCGAGGACACCGACCAGCTGCCAGCTGTGAAGAAGAAGCAGGGACTGTTCTGGGCAAGAAAGCTGTCTTCAGGGACAACCCTCAGCCGGAACATTTCCTGGTCCCTACTTCCTGCAAGGGATGCTGACCAGCCGGCCACGGGCCAGCTGCTCCCCCGGTGAGCACCCACCCCCTCGGCACAGTTGGGCCTCTGCCCACAGCCCGCTGTGTCTTGCGTGTCCCCATGTGTCTGAGCCACAACGTGCTCCTCTGACAGGCAGGGTGGCTGGCGATCAGCCTATTAGGGTGCCCATGGGGAACACGGGAGGTGGCTTAGAGGGGCTCCCGTGGCACCCAGCAGTGCAGAGAGGACTGCCGGCCAAGCTGGGCCACTTCGGGGCTTACTTCTCTGTACCCGATGAAAGCCTTTGGTCTCACCCGTCAGTGGCCTGGAGCATGGCTCATTTGGAAAAGCACATGGAAAGCAGCCTTTGGAACAGAGGCTCACGATTCCCTGTGGCTGGGCCGGGTCCCTGTCCTCACTGTGGCCACATGAGGGACCTATGGGGGCAGCAGAGGGGTACCTGGGAAGGTTCTGGCAGGATTTCCTTAAGCAACAATAGGTACGCAGTGCCCACTTTGTGCAGACCCTTTGGGGACACTTAGCATAACTGAGTGAAGGACTCAGACACAATACTGGGACCCCACCCCGGGTGGACTCGGGCAGTCACTTCAGGCATCATCCGCAGGTCACGGCCAGGGAGTGTCACAAGTGATGCCCTCACAGCCTCTTCAAGCAACAGGGGGCATGATGAGGGGCCAGAGGAGGAACTGAAAATGTGAGCACTCACTGGGTCCAGAGGGGGCGCTGCCCGTCTCACAGAATGGGGGGAGGAGGAGTTTGGGGCTTGGGGCAAGGGGAGCCCAGCAGAGCCCAGCAGGTCACTCATCTTCGGATTCCCATGGGTGGGCTGAGGACTGGAGACTTCCTCTTCGGGAGGATGGGAGAGGATGGGGTCCCAGGACAGACACGCAGGGTCAGGAAGGGGGACAGGCAGGTGCCTGGACAGGCAGGGGAGTGCACAGCGGCCAGGCCCACACAAGGGTGGACCGGGAGGCCAGTGTGGCTGGGAAGACCAGGCTTCTCACTCTGCCACCCACCGGCCTTCCCCCAGCCCCAGGATGGGATGGACTAGGCGCCTTGCCTGGGAGCCCGAGCATGTGCCCAGCGTCATCGATGCCAGCCAGCCTTCATCCATCCTGGTGGGCCAAGTTCTCCACCACTTGGTCCAGGAGGAGCACCTGGGGCCCACGGTGGCAGAGCTGGAAGGTGAGGGGCTGCAGCCAGGGGACCGTTTAGGGTGGGCCTCCCGAACTGGGGTTCCCTTCAAGGCAGGGAGGGCTCTTCTGTCATTGTAATGTGCGGGGAATCAGCCCCGGGGTGACCCTTTCTCTGTGTCCTGCTCCAGAACCACAGCAGATGCAGCTAGCCCCAGAGACACAGGGAGGGCTGGCTTCATGGCTAGAGCCCGTCCAGGAGCTCCTTCAGACCCCTGTGCAGGAGCTACGGCCAGTTTCACCTGCCTCAGCCCCTGAAGAGCCGGAGGACATCCCAGCAGAGGCCTCAGCTCTGAGGCAAGGCCCCGAGCTGAAGCCCCAAGAGCCCTCGGGCCTGGGGCCTGGAGCAACTGAAGTAATGGTACCAGGCCTTGCAGAGCCAGAGCCATGTCCAGATCCCATGAGCCCCTGGGACATCCCAGGAGTGGTCTCAGCCCCGGTGCCAGGCCCCGAGCTGGAGCCCCATGAGCCCTCAGGCTCGGGTCCCGTGGCACCTACAGGAATGCCACCGGGCCTGGCAGAGCCAGAGGCGGACCCGGAGCCCACCAGCGACTGTGTCACGATCACCCGGGATGTGCCAAGGACGGAGGAGTGGACCATCCTGCAGTTCCCCGCCCACCTGGTAGCTGAGCAGCTGACCCTGCTGTGTGCGGTGAGTGGAGCGGGCTCTCGGGGTCAGGGGTGGGCCTGCCTGGTGTCACGGGCTGCCCCAGACCTGCCATCCCCTGGCGTGGACTCCTGTCATCTGGGCCCATGTCCCAGCTTCCCCACGGACTCACCATGTGCCCTGAGAGACTCTCCTCACCCCCAAGCCCTCCCTGATCATGGGGGACAGTAGGGATGGTACTTAGGGATCCTTGCAGACCAATGAGGAGGAGCAGAGGGAAGGTGGGCAGGGCCTGGCCGGGCTGGGAAGGGCAGGGCAGGGAAGGGGTGCTCAGGGAGGGGTGGGAGAATGGGAGGCAGATGCCCCAGGATGGGCAGGTGTGAGCCACCTTGTGCTGCAGGGGAGAGGTGAGTGAGGGTGCCTGTGAGCAAAGCCCCTCCGTTCCCCACCACTGTGGGGTCCTGTGCATCCTGTCCTGGGCGCCTCAGTGGATGCGGTCTGAAGCCTGGATGGCCACAACGCTCACAGCATGTCCCCAGCTGCCTGGGCCCCAGCTCTGACCGGTGACCCTGCCTGGGAACAGGGGCACCAGGGGCACAGCTGTATGACACCCCTTGTCATCCCCAGAAACAGTACAGCAGGATTGAATATGCCGAATTCAAGGCCTACTTAGAGAGCCAGCCACTGACGGAAGGCACTAAGCTCCTGGCCCCCAACGTGCAAATGGTCATCAGGCAATTCGATGCCATGGTTAGGTTGGTCATCTCCTCCTGCCTCGGGACCGTGACCATGACGGCCCAGGACAGGGCCCAAGTAGTGGAGTTCTGGATTCGGGTGGCTGAGGTGTGTGTGTCATGGGATGGCCCCCGGGGTCCCTCCTTTGCCAACTCTCAGGATGGTTGTCTGTGATCTACCCTGCATGGTCCCTGAGCCCCTCATGCCAGGGGCATGAGGATGTGGACTCGCAGGCCCCAGGGGTGGGACAGCCATGCCTGGCCTCTTCCTTGGGTTGAGCTACAGTCCTCCACCCAGGAGGGCTGCTCAGCAGGTACCAGGTGTGCTGGGCTCCCTGGGTGTCTGTCTCCTTAAGGACAGGAGTTCATGGGGGGACAGAGCAGAGAAGCAGGCCAGGCTCTCAGCTCTGTCTTCCCTCCCAGGAGTGTCTGGCCCTCAAGAATTTCGCTGCTGTCCGTGCCATTCTCTTGGCCCTGCGGAGCCGTCCCATAGGTCGCCTGGAAAGCACCTGGGGACATGTTTCCTGGTGGGTAGTCCTGTCCCTGGGACCAGGGCACCTGAGTGGACAGGGACACCCCTACATCTTGCAGTGTCCCTCAGTGGGCTGGGACTTCCTGGGAGGCGGCAGAGCCTAGAGGCAGGGATGGTGGGCTCTTGGGGCCCCCTGTGGGTTAGGCCATGGGTACCCCTGTAGGAATAAGCTTCCTTCAATGTCAGGTATGGGTTGAAGCCCATTGGAGATCTTGAGCTTGTGTTCCACAGCAGGAGGTCTCTGCCCCAAGGACAGCGACCTGGCCCAAAGCAGATTCGCCCCTGGGAGAACTGGGAATGGAGGCCCTGGGTGGAAACATGCAATGCCCTCCTCAGGCCACGTATTCCCCAGGGCCCAGGGCTGTGGTGGAAAGCCTCATGCAGGCTAGTGGATCTCCTGGGTGCCCCAGGAAAAGGGGTCTGCCCCCAAACTCTCCACCTGCTGGCCATGTTTCTCCCTCCTCCTCTCCCCTCCCCTTAGGAAGAGCTCCTGGACCTACAAAAAACTTACGAAGAGGGATGAGGAGGCTAACAGAGAGTGGCTCCTCAAGGTAAACGGAGGCCAGAGGTCTGGAAGGGGGGGTCCTCAGGGCAAGTCCTCTGCCGTGCTGTGGCACAGCTTTGGGGAAGACTCGAGGTGTGTGGGGTGGGAGGGGGAAGCTGACGGGGAAAGTAGGGTCCCCCAGGCCCCCGAGGGCCTCGTCTGTCTCCCTCCCTGGCTCCACTTGACTGGGGGCCTGGCATCCAGCGAGGACCCAGAGGACAGGCTCCAGTCGGGGCTGGGGCTGGCATGGGGTCAGCAGCAGGAATGGGGCCTGTGCCTGAGCAAGGTCGGCTTCTCCCCTGGGTCCCCTGAGCCTGTCACTGCCCCTTTGTGGCCTCGGGCTCCTCATGTGGACATGGACGGTTGCCGTCACACTGGGGTGCGGGCCTCCCAGGTGAGCAGGGTCTAGGGAGCACAAGATGGGCTTCAGCTTTGTGGCCCCCCCAACCCCGGGCATGTGAGGGGAGCCGTGCTGATAGCCAGGTGACAGTGAGTCCTCAGGGCACCCTGGGAAGCAGATGGACCTCCCCTGACACTCTCAGGGCTGTGGCCGAGGCCTAAGGACCCCCATGAGTATGAGTGTGTCCTGGAGCTGAGGTCGCTCTAGGCTGAGACCCTGCTGGAGGTGGGGACAGCATGGATGCCAGGGGGCTCGGGCAAGGCAGCCATCCACCACGGTCTGGTTGTGGGAGGCCACGTGGGAGGGGAGCCTGAGCACCTGAGTGTCCTGGTCCTTGCAGGAGGCGAGGGCGATCGTGAAGCAACAGCTGTTGGCCCTCACGGGATGCCAGTATAGGAAGAAGCAGGTGAGAGTGGCATGGCGTGGGTCATGGGCGGTGGGGGCGAACCTGTAGCTGCCCCTGGTGCCACCAGCCCTGAGCTGCCAGCACTGGGGTGACCAGGAGGAGGGCGAGAGCAGCTGGGTACAGGGGCAAGTTGGAGGACAGGTGTAGGGACCACAGGTCCTGGGATTGGGCAAAAGCCAGCCCTGGGAGGGACCAAAAGGGGAGCTCAGGGTGAAGGGAGTGGAGGGAGGCAGCACAGGGTGGTCCAAGGGAGCTGGGGGCTGTGGGTGTGGGGTTCAGGGGAGGCTCTGTGGGCGCCCCTGGGCAGGCGGGGACTCATCACCTCCCACCCAGGTGGCACAGGGCATGGTCCCATTCCTTGGATTGTTTCTACGTGACGTGCCCGTCGACCAACTCCCGGAAAATAACGATGTGAGTGACCCAGCAGGGAACAGGGGGGCAGGATGAGATTTAGAGAGGAGAGAGCCCCCAGTGAGCCCAGACCTCTCAGCACCAGGCCTCCCCCACTCCTGATTCCCCCCTCCACCCGAGGAGCTGGGCTTCTTGGAGAGGACTGCCAGAAGGACCGGCTTAAGCCCCGGTCCTGGTCCCAGGGCAGGTGGGGCTGAGGGCTCCAGGGGGCAGCATCTGGGCAGGACTGGTCTCCCCCTCAGGCCCTGCCCAGGGGGAGGGATGTTGCTCCTTCAGGGCAGGAAGCACATCAGGGGGCTGGCAGTGCCTTCCCACCTGAGGCCCCAGTCTCCCTGTCTGCCATCATACAGTTGCGTGGGAAGCTTGGCCTCAGCTCCCCAGTGCAGTCCCCGCTTCTCGGTAGCCCCGATCCCTGGCCAGGTCCGGGTGCTGTTTCTGGGCAGGCCTGCCGCTTGGAGGGCCGTGGAGGTCCTCCAACTTGAGAAAGGGTAGGGACGTCCTGGCCTCGTTCTGGGCTCAGGGGGCTGTTTCTGATGCACTTTGGTTGCCTTCCTGCCTTCCAGGGTGACGGGATGAGAGAGAGACAGTTGAGCACCCAGTCACAGAAGGTGAGGGATGGAGTCAAGACCCCCTGGGCAGGACCCTGTCTCACCCATCCCCTGGGTCTAACGTGTCTGGAGAGAGTTAAGACACACAGAGCTGAGGATACTAAAGGTTTTGTCAGGTGGGGGGTGGCATCAAGGCCTCCTTCCTGGAGGAAGAGCTGGAGACCCAACAGTGGGAATAGGCAGGGCTGGATGGCATTGGAGGGAAGGCGGGTTCCCGTGTGAGCAAAGATCCGAGACCATCCCAGTGCCCCACTCCTCACCCCCTCTTGTCTGCATCCTGTCCTTCCTCTGCCCCAGGTCACTGTCATCCTACATGAGATGACGATATACCAGCACGTGGCCAGGCTGTATGACCTGGAGCCCGAGGAGCACATCATGTCATTTCTCCAGGCCGTGGAGCCCCTGGATGAGGAGGAGAGGTGAGGCCGGCTGGGGTTAGGCATGGGCTGCAGCTGCCAGCAGGCTCTGGGGGAAGGGCCCCCTGATGTGTGGCTCCAGGGGCTCACAGGTGTCCCTCTGTCCTGCAGCTACAGCCTGTCCTGCCAGCTGGAGCCCCCAGGCCAGGGCGCTGGCATAAAGGGACTGTTGCAGTTCTTCAGGTCCCACAAGATTTAAACTTCCTGGCCAGGACCAGGTGAGTTTCTGGGCTGGGGCGATCGGCAGGGGGTGGGCTGCTCCTCAGCCTCAGGGAAGCTTCGGGCCATGCTGGGTGTGGGGGCGTCCTAAAGACCGGTGGGGCTGGGGTCCCAACTCCATGGCCGACCAGTCCTGTCAGACTGAAGGGTGGTTCCGCTCCCCCTCCGGGACCCAGCCTCCTCCTCTGTGAGTAGGTGATGCTCAGGAGCCTGCCCGTGACAGGGACGCCCCCGGGTGCTGGTGATTGACAGGACCCTCCGCACAGGGCCCAGAGCCCAGAGGGCAGTGGGGACGGGGTGGAAGCAGGAAAATGGGGGGAACCCGGGATAACCTGCCTCTTCTGCTCACCCGCGTGCCCTGTAGCTTCTGTCATCGGGCCCTCGGCCCTGCTGGTGTCCTGGATGCATGAGGAGGAGAGCTTCTTCCCCTTCGGACAGGCGGCACCTGGCGCCCCAGGACCCCAGTCTGCTTGCTGCTCCTCTTACTCCCGCTGCTCATCCTGAGCCTCTGCTGGGGCAGGTGCTCTGGCACCTCCTCCATCAGCAGACTTGGGCAGCTCCCCAGGCTGCCGCTGTATCCTCAAGGACCCGCACTTAGCTGCGGCCAACTTGGCCCCCTTCGTGCTGTGTCGTCCCCTCTGCTCGTGGCCCGCTGGACAGAGGCGAGCCGACCCACCGTGTGGAGGATGTTCCCCTTCATGTTGGTGGCCTCCCGCCGTGACGCCAACTCCTGCCTGGGCGCGGTCAGCCACCAAGTCGTAGCCACAGGGTTCCAGGAAGAGATGGGGGCTGTCCTCACCAGGCCCAGCCTTTCCCGGGATGGACATGGACATGGCGCAGTGCTGCGTGGGACCATGGCCCCCTGGGTGCCCAGCGGATACATCCAAGGATGGAGGGGTGGCCGGCTGTCTCAGGGTTCCGGGGCTTGCTTCCAGAGGAGCCCCCTGTGCAGCTCCCTCCCCTCATCCCTGAGAAATAGCCTCCCCAGGCGCAGTGTGGTCTGGGTGTTTGTTGTGTCTGAGGTTAATGGTTCCTGGGGTTTGGGGTCATCCCTGTGCAGAATGTAATAAATGATGAACGGATTGCCACCACACTGCTCTTTCTGCTCAAAACTCTGCCCCTCATGCAGACATCATGTGCCCCAGCCCACCCCACACCCAGCCCTTAAACTCTGATGCAGGGTGGCCCTGACCTCCGCCAGGTTGTCGTCCATCCTCTGTCCTCCCCCCATAAGGCGCTTAGGAAGAGCAGGGCACTCTAAGCCCCAGGCTAGCACACCTTGGCAACACTGGGGAGGGCTGTTCAAACAGAAACTGAACCTTATTTCCTGTCACCTACAGATTATGATTAGACACTTGTTGATTAGCAGCCCCAGGGTGTCTCTTCACGTCTTGAACACCACTGTAGATGTACCCAAGTAGATCCCACGGCTGCAGGGCACCAGTCTAGCACTGTCCCATTTAATGAGACACAGCTGCTCCACACATTCCAGAAAAGTCCTTTTCAAACAACGCTGAACTTGGTCTCTCAAAGCACCTCCAAGAGGTGCACTCCTTCCGTTGGGGGGCTTTCTGTGAGCCCAATTTCTCCATGCTTCACACCTCAGAGCACCCCCCAAAGTTCCCAGGTCCCCCAGTCCTCCCCCATGGTGCCCCTCAGCCAGCCATCCCCAGGCCAGGCTGGTGTGAGGCCCCTGGTGTCCCGCTCCTGGGTTCTGACTGAGCGGCCTGACGTCTGTGACAAAAGGCTGAGAAGGCTGAGCAGAGGCACTTGGCTCTGATTCTCCCCATAACGCTCCCCCAGGGCTCTCAGGATGTGTTCACCCTTCAAGGATGGGAGGCCTGGCCTGGAGGGGAGTTCCAGGATCAGCACAAACACCCCCTTGGGGGGCTCCAGGCTGGAGACAAGTCTCCAGGTCTTATGTTGCAGGTGGATCTGCAGACTAGGAATAGGGTAGCAAAGAATTCATGCTGTGTGGCAGGTCAAGTACAAGCCTCTAGAACTCCCTCTAAAGTATATATTCCAGGAGAGATTACAGACTGATTCAAATTCAACACCAAGGATTTGAAAGATGTAGGTGTGGTGATTTCCACATACCCTTATTCAAGTCACTCATTTGCCCTACTCAGAAAATGGATGAATCTTGGAGATGACAGTGCATGATTGCCGCTTCCATCCTAACTAGATCTGGATGCAAAAGCACTTGGCCGCACTGCATGACCTGGAGCCCAACGAGCACTTCATGTCATTTTTCCAGGCCATGGAGCTCCTCGATGAGGAGGAGAGGTGAGGCCCAGCAGATGTGCTGTGTGGGCTCCAGCAACTGGTGAAGGAGCTTGGATTTGAACTGCTGGTGGTCTGTCTCTAGGACAAGCACATTTCATTCCCAGAAAGTATATCGGGGTAAGGGGGAGACCTCCCTGAATGGCCACAGTGGCTGTCCTAGCTTTTCTTTCTTTTTTTTTTTTTGGATCTGAAATCATACCTTTTATTTACTCAGAGAGTGAGTGGTGTTGGTTCCCTATGTCTCAGTTCTCCACAGGGTGATGCAGCGAGAGGCAAAAATACCCTACTTGCACCACAAGGAAGGAATTCTGAAATCATGAAACTTGGAGCTTACATTGATAGCTGGCACTTTGGTCCATTTGCCTTACTGGAGATGGAAAGAGAGATGTTTGCTCTGGAATGTAAACAGATACTTCCTCTGGAAAAGAAGGAAAGGTCTCCTCTATTTCTTAAATACCCCGGAGTGTAAACATAAGGCTCTGGGGAGAGAGGAAACTTTCTATCTGTCTGGTGGGCTCCGTCTTTTGGATCCTTATGCAGTCATATTTAACCCAGATACAAAAGCTGTTTGCTCAGAAAGTCCTGACCATACACAAAAGTGAAAATATTCATGAGGCATTGTTTCCTGACAAGTATGTCTGCAGTGAGCATCTATGAAATGGGAAATGTGATTCTGCAGTTATGTCATTAGTCTCGTTTCTTCATGCATTGGGCGGCTCCAGCTAAGGGTGATTTTGGTGTTTAAAGATGAGCAAACCAGCTGCTTCCTCAGGTACTTAACTGAGGAAACAGTGCTCTACCGCGGTTACATAAGGAAACACTGCGAGGTTTATTAAGATGCATGTAGGTCTCTTTTTCCTAAGAAATTTGAAGTGCAATTTTGTCAGTTAAAACCACAATGAGATATCACGTCACACCAGTTAGGATGGCCAACACCCAAAAGATAAACAACAACAAATGTTGGCAAGGTTGTGGAGAAAGGGAAACCCTCCTACACTGCTGGTGGGAATGTAAATTAGTTTAACCATTGCGGAAAGCACTATGGAGGTTCCTCAAAAAACTCAAAATAGAAATACCATTTGACCCAGGAATTCCACTTCTAGGAATTTACCCTAAGAATGCAGCAGCACAGTTTGAAAAAGACTATGTTTATTGCAGCACTATTTACAGAAGCCAAGAAATGAAAGCAACCTAAGTGTCCATCAGTAGATGAATGGATAAAGAAGAGGTGGTACATATACACAATGGAATATTATTCAGCCAGAAGAAGAAAACAAATCCTACCATTTGCAACAACATGGATGGGGCTAGAGGGTATTATGCTCAGTGAAATAAGCCAGTCTGAGAGAGACAAGTACCAAATGATTTCACTCATATGTGGAATAGAAGAACAAAGAAAAACTGAAGGAACAAAACAGCAGCAGATTCACAGAGCACAAGAATGGAGTAACACTTACCGAAGGGAAAGGGACTGGGAAGGAGGATGGGTGGGGAGGGAGGGAGAAGGGGGAAAAGGGGCATTACGATTAGCATACATAATGTAGTGGGGGGAGGGACATGGGAAAGGCAGTACAACACAGAGAAGACAGGCAATGATTCTATGGCATCTTAGTACACTGATGGACAGTGACTGTAATGGGGTGTGTGGTGGGGACTTGATAATAGGGGGAGTCTAGTAACCATAATGTTGTTCAAGTAATTGTACATGAATGATACCAAAATAAAAAAATATATAGTCTAATAAAATAATAACTTCTACCACTTTCCCAAATGCTAATTAATACCTTAGAACACTTTCAATTCTCCTACCCTTCCTGACTTTTATTACTGTTATCATGCACTTTAATTCTACATAGTCTAATCTCAGGGAGAGCTCACTCTAGAACTCACAGACTAACATTCACCTCTCTTCATAAATTGCCTTGTCCTTTCCTCTTCGTTTCTCCCTGCATTGCCGGTTTTCAACTTGGGGTTACTTTCCTTTGGACTTAAGAACTCACTCTAGTAGTTCTTCTAATTCAAGGCTGCCAACTATGAAGTGTCTCACTTTAACTTTTCCTTAAAACATCTTTGTGGTTAATGCTGCTGATGGGTGTAGAATTCTGGTTTGACATGAAAATTTCTCTTCGCATTTTAAAAATGGTGCTCTGTTGGTATGTCTACCGTATGCATATATGTTTAGACATCACCTGTCAGCCTTTTTCTTGTGTATTTAGCCTCTGATTTCCCTGAAGTCTGTTACGTTAATTCTGGTTTTTCTATCATACTGTAACCCCTTATGGCTTATACAGTGTAAATATTGTGCTTAGGGAATGTCAACTGCATGTGTGGATTGCTGTCCTTCATCAGCGGGAGGCATGCTGTGTATTTTCACCTGTGGTATCAATTCCTTACCCCGCATTCCCTCTGCTCCTCTTTCAGTCACATCCCACTTCTCCTTCCACTCTGTCCTGACATCTCCAATTTTGTTCACACTGTGCTTTTGTTGAGATATTTGTTCTTCAACTGTCTTGCCATTCAGGAATCCAGCCTTTGCTGGAACCAATCACGTCTTAATTTAATTTCTTAATTTAAGTTCTAACATAAACACAAAACATAGCCTTAATTTGGAACACAGCAGAGCTCTTTCATTTCACAATGAGGAGAAATGCAGGTTCTGCATTCTCATGCAGAAAAACACAGAAAGGAGAAAATGACAACCTGGATCACACTAAGATACATTATGAGCTGGTTTTTACCCAAGTTCGCCAGTGAGACAGAGCAATGGAAAGCCTGAGTGGGAGAGACTCAAATCACCTGCATCTGGTAAAGGGGATCAAGCCAAATTAGGTAAATAATTTCATCCAATAATACAAAGTACTGAAAGCCCACTAGAAAAATATGGCCAAAGCTAGAATAGACATTAGATAAAAGAGGATAAGCAAATAACTGAAGTGTTTTTATAAAGCTTTACCGTGTTTAATTTCAGGGAAATGCTAATAAAAGTTGCAATGAGCTGTTATAAGACAGAAATCAGGTTAGATGAATGAAAAAATACCAGGAATACCACATGCTCCCCAGGTTCTGGAACAATCAGATCATTCATGTAGGGCTAGTGAGAATTTAAATTGGTAGAACCTCTTTGGAAAACAGCCGGCATCTACTAAGGCTGTGTACACGCCTACAGTGGTCCCTGCACACAAACATCCCCAATATTGCGCACCTGTTTGGTCCCAACAACCAGAGTCAAAATCACTGTTCTAGAAACTGACCAAATGCTCATGAACAGGGAATGGATATACACAGTGCTCTCTGCACCCCATAGAACCCCACACAGCAACCAGAATTTACAAATAATTACTGAAAGAGGAAGAATCTCCCACATCAATTGTTGAGACACAGATGCAGACACAGCCCAAGGATGTACAAGGATTCCGATTTTTCTACATCCCCGCCAACACTTCTTTATATAATAGCCATTCTACATGAGGAGTGATTATATTTTGGTTTTGATTTACAGTTCTCTGATTATTAGTAATGCTGAACATCTCCTCATGTGAATCTTTCCCATTTCTCTGTCTTTAAAGAAGTATCTACTCAAGTTCTTGGCTCATTTTCCAATTATTTTCCCTTCTGAGTTGTAGAAACGACTTACATATTTTGGATATTAACCCCTTATCAGTTAGATGATTTTCAAGTATTTTCCCCAATCTGTAGGTTGCTTTTCCATTTGATTATTTCTTTTGTGGTACAGAGCTTTTTAGTTTTATGCAGCACCTATTGTTTGTTTTTGTTTGTTACTGGTGCTTTGGGGCATCTGACCTAAAGTGATCAGCAGATTCAATGTTGTCCCCATAAATACCACAGTGATTATTTTACAAAAATATTTTAAAAAACCCCTAACATTCAGATGAAACCACAAAAGACCCAGAAGCGCTAACCAATCTTGAGAGAGAACAAAATGGGGGAATCACACTTCCTGACTGCAAACTATAGTACAAGTTACAGTAATTAAATCAGTGTGGTCCTGGCATAATGATGCACGTGTAACTCAACAGAAGAGAAGAGAGAGAGCCCAGAAATAAACATAGACAACCAACGACTAAGGAACCAAATGTGAATAGGAATGGGGAAAGGATAGAATCTTTGACAAATTATGCTGGGAAAACTGGATAAACCCGTTAATGGGCTCTCCTGCTAGCTTATGCTCTCTCCTCGCCCTCTCCTCCCCCTTCTCTCTCTCTCTCTCACACACACACAGAGTCATTAAATACCGGTGGTACACACACACACACACACACACACACACAGAGTCATTAAATACCGGTGGTCCTTAGCCATAACATGGATGTATTAAACCCTGCATTTTCAGATACCTGAAGTTTTAAGTGGAGTGTTTCCAGCAGGCAAGCAGAGGGCCAAAGAAGATGGGATATGGAAACCTCAAGCTGTCAGTGGAACTGGAAGCTGGGTCGCCTCAGGGCTGTGCAGTCCTGGCAGGTGAGGTTAAGAGAGCCGTGCCTGGGTCCTGGCCAGGGCTGGGGACAGACATCCCTGTCCCGGTATGCAGAAGCCCCAGCCCAACCCAGCTGTGATCAGGAGGGCAGCCACACAGGCCCCCCAGAAGCCAGGCAGGAGAGAGGGAACAGCCTAGACTGAAGTCCATCTATCCCACCGAGCATGGGGGAGCCGTAAGGCAAGCAGAGACTACACAGCAGTGGGGGTGGGCCAAGTCCCCACCCAATTCAGGGAGAGGGAGAAGTGGGTTTGCTTTGCTACGCTCTATGGTTTACATGCCAGTTATTTAGTAAACCGGGAAGAGAATTACAATAGCATTTTCTTTCTTTCTTTTAAAGCCTCTGAAAACATCTTGTCAGAGAGGCCACATGACGGGGCCCGGAGGTGTGCTGGCAGCCGCAGGTGCAGGTGAAGCTGCTCACTGCCCGAGCCCCCTCCGCAGCAGTCACACGGGACTCTTCCAGGCTCTGGCCCTGCCCCTGCCATTCCTTTTCAATCCGACCCACCTTCAGGCCTCAGAGGACGAGCCAGCCCCTCCCTGGACCAGTCCTCAGCTACCCAGCCCCACAGCAGTGCCAGCTCCTCTGTCTCCTCGCCTGCCTCTCAGCTCAGGTGCAGGACAGAGCTAAACACCGTCTGCGCTGTGGATGCAGTGGTGAGGACGATCCCAGGGGAGCAAGAATTCAGGGCAGACGGCAGTGCCTGCGGAAGAGAGCAGAGTAACAGGAGGGCATCTTCGTGCAGCGCACTCCTTGGTCTCAAACGTGGATTCCTCACAGCAAAGCAATCGCTGTGCTATCAGCTCTGACCTGGCTACGTGGGGTCAAGGCACCATTCACCTCAGCAGGCGCTTAGGAATTACGGCATAAAGATTTAGGGTGTGGTTACATTTTCTTCCTTAGTAAAGCTCACTGCTTCTGGCACCCTCAGAAGCAGCTCTGTTCCTGGAACCATTGAATCGGTTAGGAATAAACAAAGTTGTGGTGATGTGGGGAAGCACAGAATAGTGCGCTAGCAACCTCTTCCAAGACCCTCGTCCCCAGATCCCCTGGAGAAGCAGAGGAATCTACCCTCCCTTACCCGCCTCCCATTGACTGTGAGCACCCACTCTTGAAGGCATGTAAGCCAGCCCCTCGTGCCTTTATCTCCCATTTTAGACAGCCAATGTTCCCACAGCCCGCTCCAATTTTCTATTAAACCATTGCTCTGAGAGTGACATGCAACACTGTGCATCCGTCTGATGGGATGTTTCTTGGCCCTCCGTGGAACACCATGGTCGGTGAAGCGTGTCCCCTGGTCACAGATGTAACTTGACTGTCCAAACTGGTACAGAATCTTCAGTTCCAAACCTTAAATGGTATCTTCAGCATTTGCATGTACCACTGGGTATGCAAAGTGTAGTCCAGAAGAAGTGTCTACTCTGCTGACAACCCACTTACAGCCTCCAAGAGGTACCAGCGTTGTCCATTGTAACCCACTGGCCAGCTATGCACAGGGCGTGCCCACAGGGAAACTCTCCCCATAGCCAAATGCAGTCTCTGTCTCTTTAGCTAACAGTCGGAACAGGTCTTGCTGGCATTCCGTGCCTCACAGGGTGCAAGAGGAATACGTGTAGACTCAGCCTGTGCGTGCGCTGCTGCAGCTCCCCATGGCCACTTTGTATGGACCCCGGTGGCCACCTCCAAGGGCAGCACCAACAGGCCCACCTGGTGGCTCCAATCACCTCCCACTCCTAGAAAGGCTTCTTCTGATGCAAACCAACATGGCCTGCCTTAACGTGCCCCTCAAATTCCCAGGGCAATATCCATATAGCCGTCGCCCAAACAGGCATTCCTTTCATAGTCCAGTTTCCCGTTTCCCATCTACCTGGCCACACAGCCAGGCCAGTGGTCACAGCCCCGGGTCATAGGAACCCCAGCATGAGGGGCTTTCCTCACTGCTCCACTCTCCCATCACTGCCCAGAAAAGGGCACGGAATTCAGCCCACTGAGATCATTTTGTTCTCCTTCCTCCCAGCCAGTCTTGCCATCCTCAGGTCTTACTGCAGCAGCTCTCCAACCAGGATACTGTCCATGCCTCCTGGAACTGCCATCTGTAACCAAGCAGCTCTGTCGTTCAGCTGAGAGCTGTTCCTAGGGCACCGTCCATGCAGCTACCCAGGGGCTCCAGCGTCGGTCCCAGAGGAGATGAGGCTGCCTGCTCATGGATCCGTGGGGGCTCCTTGCATCCCCCCGGCAGCCTGCCCCTGCAGGAACCATATCTGTTTTATTATGGGACTCCTCTGGGCTCTGCCTTCCCTATTAGGGTGTTTCTCTGACATCACCCAACACGTATGGGTATCTCATGTTTCAAAATTGTTTCATGTACTTCGGTCACTTAAGCAGTGTTGATTAATGCCCAATAGCATGTTAATAATTGTCTCTTAAGTGGTGTGTACCAGGCAGCAGCATGTGGGAATTTTCTGGTCCAAAATCCAAAGGGTCACAGCTGGGAGGTGCTCATTTTCTTTTTTTGCCACAAGCTGCAGTCTGCATGGGTGTGGGGGGCAGACCCTTCCCAAATCAGGTCTGAGAGGGGGTCACAAGGGCGTGATGGTGTCAAGCGCACAGCTGCTATGTGTAGTTCTGACGTGGCCCACTTCTGTTCAGGACTCCACTCCAATGCAGCTTTCTTTCATGGAGTCTTACACACAGGAGCTAGAAACAGTCCCCAGTGTGGAATACGAGTCCTCCAAAATCCAAATAAACCAAGAAAGTGCTGGGCTTCTTGTTTGGACCTGGTGGGGGAGTGACAGCATTTTATTGATAGTCACACGTGTGGAATATCCTGGGTGGCTCCTGCCTGCATTGTTCCTATGAATTTCACTGAGCAGGACCTTGGACCGTCGCTGGATTTATTAACCAGCCCTGGTTGGTCACGCATGTCCTTGTTGCACTGAAATCAGTCCTGGCCAGCTCTTCTGTTTCTGGTATTACCATAATGTCACGAACATCGTGTATTATTACACTCGAGCATTGTACCAAGTCCAAATCCCTCCTGACCACGTGGTGACAATCAGCTGGGGAGATCAGATCCCCGCCTAGCACAGCAGAGGCAAACTGGGATCCTTCCCACCTGAAGGCAAACTGGGCTTGGCTCTTTTCAGGAACTGACATGGAGAAGGAAGCATTTGCAAGGTCCATTCAGGGGTACCAGCCTCCTCCAACCTGCTGTACTTTCTGTCTGGCTGAGACCATGCCTGGAACTGCTGGGACCTTGGGGGTTACCCACTTCATCTAAGCTTGAATAGTCTCTATGTGCCATCCACCTCTGCACTGGCCACACAGGACTACTGCACAGCAAATCTGGGGACACCAGCGCTCCAGCTTCCAGCATGTCACTCCTAAGAATAGTGATATGTTTGTCGAGTTCCAGCCATTCCCAATTTAGCATGTCCGATTAAACAGGCTTGAGGGTGGGCTTACATGCCTTCTGTGTTACTGTATTAGGCAGGGGAAGCCAACCCCAGTCAGACACAGTATCCATCCCAATAATCCTTTCAGGTAAAGGGGATGCAACCACCTCAAGCAAAACTTTATCAAACACCCAATTTTCACCCAAACTTCCACCTCAATACCATCAGCCACTGCATCTCCATACCTTCCCAATCTAACCTTAGCCCCTGCTAGGACTTCACCAACAGGTTTGGGAATCACAGAGCATTGGGCTCCTGTACCAAGGAGTCCCAGGGCCATTTCCTCCTCCCCTGGCTATTTTTCTCACACATCCAACTAAAACGCTCTGTACTGCGAAGGACACCATCAACCGTACAGAATAATAATGTACTGAATGGTAGATGTTCGCACATGTCATATTCAATTTGGGGTTAACATACAAAACATACAAAGTACTCCTACAACTACTACTGAAAAGACAATCCAATTTAAAAATATGGGCAGAGGACCTGGACAGGCATTTTTCCAAGGAAGACATGTAGATGGCCAACTGACACGTAGAAAGAGTCTCAGTATCACTAACCGTCAGGGAAATGCAAATCAAAACCACAATGAGATCTCAATTCAAATCTGTTAGAACGAAAGTTAGAATTGAAGACAAAAAGTAAGTAGACAAGGATGTGGAGAAAAAGCAACCCTTGATTGTTTGGAATGGGAATTGCTGTATCCAATGTGAAGAACAATATGAAGCCTCCTCAAACAATTCAAAAATAAAACTCCCATATATCCCAGCAATTCTGCTTTAGTATTTACTCCAAGAAAATGAAAATACTAATTTGAAAAGACATATGCATCTCTATGTTCACTGCAGCATTATTTACAATAGACAAGATAAGGAAGCAGCCTAAATGTCTGTAGATACATGAATGGGTAAACATGTGAGACACACACACACACACACACACACACACACACAGTGGCATACTACTCAGCTTTAAGAAAGAAAAAAAACCCTGCCATTTGGGACAACAGTAACAATATCAGTCTCCTTCAGAGCACTTGCCCTTGACATGAGGTGCTGTGAACTGGACTTGCCCTCTGTGACCTTCTTCTCCATAAAACACAACTCCAAGTAATCACAAGAGAAATGTCATGTTAAATGTGATTGGGGAAAAATTCTACAATATTAATGGCAAAGAATCTTGAAATGGATAAGATCATCCAAAACAAAGAATGTCTCAGAAATGCCACCAACAAAGAGTGTCCTAAGGAGACGAGGTCACTGGATGTACTAAGGTGTCCTGAACTGGATCTTCGAGAAAGGGTCCAACTACAGAAATCTGAGGGAAAGAATGGATGACGGATGGTGACAGTGCAGCATCACTGTTTGTAACTGTAACAACGAACTGTAATGATAGTAGGAAGAGGCGAGGTGATCTGAGCAAACTGTGAAACCCGGCCCTTTCTTTGCAAATTTTCTGTAAATCTGAAACTGTCTTAAAATACAAATGCACTAAAACACTTTTCATAGTTCAACACTTAGTACCTTTAAACTATCTGTTAGAAATTACTATTATTTTTGATTGTCAACTAGTTCTGTTTTGTTTTTGAAAGATACTATTTATGTCACAGAGAAATAATTAACCCAGGAAGATAATTTCCAAACTATGGTACAGTTTTCACATTTAATGGAGAATGCATGTGTGTATTTACTTATTATACATAATTTTATTTGGCAGGGTCTTTTTTAAGTCATTGTTTCACCGGTATGGCTGTATCCTGGGGTCCCACTGAAAAAATGTCATCATAAATCTATGTAGAGATTCAGATACTATGGGTGTGTATTTCACTTCATGGCTGAACATATTCAAAAGACTGCTTAAAAGAACATAAAATGAAGTGGTCCAGTGTGACTGGCTCACAAACTCCAAGAATATCTCTATATTTCAGTAGTAATGAAACAAAATCAACTGTCTGTAACTCAAATACTCAGACTACAATAACGAGAACAGGCGTGTGACCATGAAGAGATTCAATGTTTCATCTCGATATTTTCTAATCAGAAAATGTCTAAAACATATTCAAACATCAGTTCCTAGGTGAAACTGAGCAAACAGTGAAAAAAATCAAAGAATTAGAACTGGCAGACATTCCTGAAAATGATGGTAGGTGTTGATACACTGTGTGCCAGACGTAAGTGATTCTTAAGCAATCACACAGAATTATTCAAAGCTAGAACACTGGTATGCTCCACAATTTGATAAAACTTACATGTTGATGTAATTCTTTATAGTTAACGATGTATGTGAACATAAAAAGTGATCTGTTGCTTTATGCTTACAATTCAAAAGGAGCATATAATGTGCCTAAGAAACCAGGTTAGACCTGAAATACAACTGAGAACATAAAAAGCTAATGGTTTTCCTACACTTTTGATTGCATAAGAGAAGTAACCCCATATGAATACGTCAGAGGACAAGCTATGTTTAAGGTAAGAGAACTGCCATCACCACAGAAGCACAGCCCCTCAACAGCCCCAAAGGCTCATCTAGCAGAGACACACACCACTGCCCCTCTCGGTCTACAATCACAGGAAATGCAAAAATAGGAAAGGAACGTGGGACAGAGAGAACTGGCAAACAAATAGTGATCAGAAAGAGTAATTTTTCCACTAGCCTCTGGGGATATCATGACAAGTGTTTCTATGCAGTTTTAGAAAGATATGGCTTGAAATGTGGTGGGGACCACTCTGAACCATGAAGTTAGTTAATGTAATAAACCAGGACAGGAGAGCAAAGAGCACCAATGGTGTGTCTCCTGTGTATAAGGCCAAGGTGTAGGAGCTTTATTTCTACTACGTCACTTCATCTTGACATGATCGATATTACTTTACTCATCACCTTCATACATGTGTAAAAAATTACTTCACAATCACTTCCCTAAACAGAAATGCAAGGACATAAATATTCTTAGAATTCCTGCCACCTTCACCCAACTCTTTAGGCTCAGCACCTTTTTCATACGAACAGAAAGAAACATAGCTCTAAAAGCTACCATTCCATTTCAAATAGAACTCACTCACATCTAAGTGCCTAAATGCAGAGAAACGCCACCTCCACCTACACAGCAGAGAGGGGAGCAGTTTCCCAGCAAGCTAGCTGGCCTGCCACCTCAGCAAGCCCAAGGGCCACTAATCCACACCAGGCCTGGGTGTCCCCAAAAGTTGGCTCCCTTACCTGTGACTACCCATGCTCCCTGGAGATGGGCCACCAGGCAGGGCCACGGGGGTGACATCAGCACATAGGCACAAAGACCTACTGAGCCTGCACCTACCTTGGCCCCCGCAGGCCAGCCAGGGTGCTCCCTGTGTGGGGCATCACATCCAGCACCTGGTCAGCCTCTCTCGCCGTGAGGGCGTCCCCTCGCCTTGGAGCCTGGGTGACAGTGGTCAATCACCTCCTCCGCCAGGCCTATGGGGTATCACCACTCCTTACCACTGTGGCCTGCACCTTGCCTTGATGTCCCTCTTGCCTTCCCACTAAGCAAGAGTCACCTCAGAGATCTGGATTGGTGGGACCTTACCAGTGTGCTCCTACTTTACGCCTTTTGGGAGTTGTAATCTAGATCCTAGTTTTCTCTGCACAAGCTTTAGCATAGTACACTCCAGATCATTCCTTGAGAGCCCCCTGTCTGTCCGATAAGTGCAGGGACTGTGTGACCTCTCACTGCCAGAGCCTTGGTCAGAGTCACAAGCCTGTTTCGCTTACCTGTGGCTGCAGGTAAGGAAATGCCACAGCCCCCGGATGGCTGCCTGTAAGGAAGGGAGGTGAATAAAGCCATTTACATGTCGGACTCAGGTTCCAGCTTGACTACTGCACAGACTTCATTTACATTATACAGGAGAATGTGGTGCAGGCTGAAGAGGACTGCTTTGAATGAGGAGCAGGGGAACTGTTTTCAAAGCCAGAGATAAAATTCAGAGTCTGCCACAGACATTTATGGGGGGCGAGGGGGTCTATACTCTTAAAACACCAGTTTCTGCCACTGCCTGGGAACCATCCTGCTAGACAAGAGGTCAGGGGTCATCTGCAACTCTCACATAGTCAGCAGCCTGGCTGACGTTCACTCAGCGCTATCAGATGGATGAGCTGGAGCCGAGATCCAAGGAGCACTGTCTACTAGACCGATATGCCCGCGCAGTCTGCAGATCAGGAGAGGAAAGTAGGAGATCCGCTCAGCCACTCCCCGACATTCCCGTCCATCCGGAGGCGGGGGATCAAGGAGTGACAGACACTGGGAAACCTCTCACCCAAGACTTAAGACTGGTAGATGATGATAATTGTCTTTAAGTGGCTAATCGCTGTCCACACACATTTTTATAACATAAACACAACAGAATTTAGTCAGGAATAAAAGCAAAGCATAGATCTCCTACCTTGTGGTGGTGAGCATCAGGTTCTGTGACGTTGATGAAGTTAGAAGGGTTAGGGACGCCCTCTGCCTCACTGAAAGGCAAGGGCACCCTGAAGAAGCAGAGTGGAAGTCAGAGAGAGACAGAAAGAGAGACACTCCTCATGGATACCCAGTCAGGCTGCCGGGGTCTGACTCCAGACACGCGGGCCTTTGAGGAGCCACTGAAGCGTAGCCTCAGACTAGACTCTCGCGGTTGCCCACGGCCTTCCTCAGTCCCTCGCATCCAGGGAGATGCCTCTGATGGGGAATCCTGGCCTCCACTCAGGTGACTTTCCCAGCTGCCAAGGGAGATGGGGGATTCTCTGAGGGAGACGCAGGGGAACCTGTCGCTCGAGACTTTGAGGTCGGCAGCCGGGCTAGTCCCATTTAAGTGGCTGACGAGCGCCCAATGTTGTGTGCCACAGACGGCTTCCTTCTATAAGGACAGTGAAAGAAAAGTCAGACTTGGATGCTGATAATGCTCCTTCGAAGTTTCCCAGATGAGCATTCAAAAATGATGCAGCTTCTCACACCACAAGGGTATGAAACTAGAAATAAATTATGCAAATAAAATGAAAAAGCCTACCATCACGTGGAGGCTTAACAATATGCTCCCAAATAACCAACACATCAGTGACCAAATAAAACAAGAAATCAAGGAATATATGGAGAAAAATGATAACAATAATTCAACAACCAAAAATCTGTGGGAAACAGACAAGGCGGTGCTAAGAGGAAGTACATTGCAATACAGGCCTACCTCAGGGGAGAAGAACTATCCCATATGAACAGTCTCAACTCACACTTATCACTAGTAGAAAAAGAACAAGAGGCCCAAAATTAGCAGAAGGACCAACATAATAAAGATTAGAGCAGAAATAAAGAAAATTGAGAAGAAAAAACCATACAAAGAATCAATGAAAGCAGGAGCTGATTCTTTGAGAAAATAAACAAAATAGATAAACCCCTAGCCAGACTAATCAAGAAAAAAAGAGAGCCTGCACACATAAACAGAATCAGAATTTAGAAAGGAACAATCACTACAGAAACCACAGAAAAAGAAAGAAGTATTAGAGAACACAATGAAAAATTATATGCTAACAAACTGGATAAGCTACAAGAAATGGACAACTTCATAGAAAAATGCAAGCCTCTAAGGCTCACCCAGAATGTACAGAAAATCTGAACAGACCAATTACTAGCAACAAAATTGAACTGCTAATAAAATAACTACCTAAGAACAAAACAGCTGGACCGGATGGCTTCACTACTGACTTTAATCAAACATTTAGTGAAGACCTAATACCCATCCTCCTGAAACTTTTCCAAAAAGCAGAAGTGGAAGGAATATTTCCAAACTCATTCTACGAGGCCAGCATCACCTTAATACCAAAACCAGGCAAAGACACCACAAAAAAAGAAAATTACAGAACAAAATCGCTGACAAACATACATGCAAAAATACTCAACAATCCACTCTGGAATTTACCAGAATACTGCAGCCCAGTTTAAGAAAGACAGATGCACCCCTATGTTTATCTCAGCACTATTTACAATAGCCAATAAATGGAAGCAACCTAAGTGTCCATCAGTAGATGAATGGATAAAGAAGATGAGGTACATATACATAATGGAATATTATTCAGGCATGAGAAGAAAACAAATCCTATCATTTGCAACAACAGGGATGGAACTAGAGGGTATTATGCTCAGTGAAATAAGCCAGGTGGAGAAAGACAAGTACCAAATGATTTCACTCATATGTGGAGTATAAGAACAATGAAAAACTGAAGGAACAAAACAGCAGAGAATCACAGAACCCAAGAAGGGACTAACAGTTACCAAAGGAAAATGGACTGGGGAGGATGGGCAGGAAGGGAGGGATAAGGGGGAAAAAGAAAGGGGGCATTAAAATTAGCATGTATAATATGGGGGGGCATGGGAAGGGCTGTGCAACACAGAGAAGACAAGTAGTGATTCTACAACATCATACTACGCTGATGGGCAGTGACTGTAATGGGGTTTGTGGGGGGGACATGGTGAAGGGGAGAGCCTAGTAAACATAATGTTCTTCATGTAACTGTAGATTAATGATAAAATTTTTAAAAAATTAAAAATAAATAAATCAATAAAATAAGACCATCAGAGTTAATACCATTACCTTTGTGGTAAGATAGAGCTAAATTTAACATAGTGCTCCTCTTATTGTTAAAAGGCCACACATTAACTGTTGAATAGCCTTAGTTTCTTCACTTCTAAAAGAGGGAAGGATAACAGAGCCAACCTCATAGTATATAATTTAACATGATTAGCACAATTCCCATTGCACAGCAAATACACAGTAAGTATTAGCATGTATCTATTATAAGTTCTCCCTATCAAACATGAACTCATGAAGGTAAGTTTTTGGTGGAGATTATAGGACCAACTTTAGATAGGCTGGTGAAGACCAGACTCTATTCAATATCCTGGAGATGTTACTTTTGCAAAGGCAATGTGCTATAAAGAATTTTTTTCCTTCTCTTTATGTTTCCAGTTAGCTCACACAATACACTTCTTGTTACTGAGAGCCACCAGTAGGGAAGCTCACTGTAATTAAAAGGTTGATCTTCTAGAAACAATGCTTAATAACAGGCACGAAAAAGTGTGAGTAATTCTGCATTTTCAAACACTGTCCTCAAGTTAATTTAACCTGAGCTGATTTAACCACCTAGAAAGTCTAGAATCAGTATGTTCAGGCTGAAATCAATGGACCAGAGAGAAGAGGAGACAAACTCCAATTGGCCACTTCATTGAGGGGAGCATTGTGAAAAAAAAAGCAGGAGAACACACATTTTATATGCTCCTGGTGCTAACAGTTCAGATTTGCAATGGCATTTTTTTGTATTTTATGTGTTCTCTATTGGAAAACTCTATCTTTATGCATATATATATATATATGTGTGTGCTGCAGGTATAGTGGGAAAAACACTTTGTATATTGAAAAGACAAAAAATAAAAGTGGTTCTGGGCAAAAAATATACTCAACAAAATATTAGCACACTGAATTAAAAAATACATCAAAAAGATAATCCATCATGAACAAGTAGGACTTACTCCAGGGAAGCAAGGATGGTACAGTATTAGAAAATCCATCAACATCATCCGCCACATCCACAAAAAGGAGGACAAAAACCACATGATCATGTCCACAGATGCTGAAAAAACATGTGACAAAATTCAACAACCATTCATGACAAAAACCCTCAACAAAATGGGTATACAGGGAAAGTACCTCAACATATTAAAGGCCATATATGACAAGCCCACAGCCAACATCACACTGAACAGCAAGAAGCTGAAAGCTTTTCCTCTGAGATCGGGAACAAGACAGGGATGCCCACTCTCCCCACTGTTATTCAACATAGTACTGGAGCTCCTAGCCATGGCAATTAGACAAAACAAAGAAATACAAGGCATTCAGATTGGTGAAAAACAAGTCAAACTGTCACTATCTGCAGATGACATGATATTGTACATAAAAAACCCTAAAGACTCCACTCCAAAACTACTACAACAAAGATCTGAATTCAGCAAAGTTGCAGGATACAAAATTAATACACCGAAATCTGTTGCTTTCCTAGACACTACCGATGAACTAGCAGAAAGAGAAATTAAAGGAAACAAGTCCATTCACAACTGCGTCAACAGGAATAAAATACCTAGGAATAAATCTAACCAAGGAAGTGAAAGACCTACCATATGCTGAAAACTATAAGACACTCTTTAGAGAAATTAAGGAGGACAAAAGACACTAACAAGTGGAAACTCATCCCATGCTCTTGGCTAGGATGAATTAGTATTGTCAAAACGGCCATCCTGTCTAAAGCAAACTACCCATTCAATGCAATCCCCATCAAAATACCAACAGCACTCTTCAACGAACCAGACACATTTTTACGAGATAAAAAGTACAGCATTTCATCAGGAATAAGAGCGAAGCGTACATCTCCTACCTTGCGGTGGTGAGCATCGGGTTCCGTGACGTAGATGAAGTTCGAAGAGAGTTAGGGACGCCCCCTGCCTCACTCAGAGGCCAGGGCAGCCTGAAGCAGCAGGCTGGAAGTCAAAGAGAGACAGAAAGAGGGACACTCCTCATGGATAGCCAGTCGGGCTGTCGGGGTCTGATTCCAGACACACAGGCCTTTGAGGAGCTGCTGAAGTGTAGACTCAGCCTAGACTCTCGCAGGTGTCCACTGCCTTCCTCAGTCCCTCGCATCCAAGGAGATGCCTCTGAAGGGGAATCCTGGCCTCCACTCAGGTGACTTTCCCAGCTCCCAAGGGAGATGGGGGATCCACTGAGGGAGACGCAGGGGAACCTGTCACTCGAGACTTTGAGATCGGCAGCCGGGCTAGTCCCATTTAAGTGGCTGACGAGTGCCCGATGTTCTGTGCCATAGACGGCTTCCTCCTATAAGGACAGTGAAAGAAAGGCAGGCTTGGATGCTGATAACTCATCTCCGAAGTTATCCTGGACAAGCCCCACAAAATGATCCTCGGGTTCTTCTTGTCTGCAGAGTAAAAGAATGGGCTTAGCAAACACCCAAGGTAGGAGTGGCTTTCGGTGAGAGATACAGTCAGAGGCCAGAGCTCCTGGCTCGCCACTCCAGGAGGGGACAAGCCAGCCCATAGTTGTGCGTTGTGTAGGGGTTTTATAGGCAGTTCAGAATTTTTAGGAACTGGATAAAGGCTTAACGGTGTGCACTTGTTAAGTGGTACCTGAATATTTAAAATTAGCACACGAAATTTACTGCTCTGGTTTCTCCCTGCGATACCGGCATCTTGTTCCAGAAGCATATCAGGCAAGGCCACCTGCCCAGCCCACAAGGTGGGCTGAGTTGTTGTCTGCCTGCTAAAGAATAAGTTAAGAATCTTAATACTTCCTCATTCTGAAGCAGAAAGGTAAATCCCAGATATCACAGGAGCTCCTCTCCTGACAGTAAATTAACTGCACCCAACAGAGCCATACAGAGCTGCCAAGTCAGAACTCTAAGTTCTGTGCAGAGCATCAAAACAACTGAGACTGGATTAAAGACAGTGGCGTGAGGGGTGAGACAGAGAATCCCTCGTAAAACCACATATAATATGAAAATATAATTAACGCAACTAGTCCTGAAAGAGCACCAGGAGAGAGGCTGCACCAGACCGCATACACCTGGAGAAAACAGCGGACCACACAGAACAGGGCACCAGCACCACTCCCCTGTGACCCCAGACATCGCTCCAGGGGCTGAGCAGCTCCAGAGAGGAGAGCTTCTGGGCACTAGCGGGCGCCACATACAAATATGAAACGTCAAAGGAACCTGGTTCAAAGCAAAATCTCAACACCAGAGAAAGGACTGAGACTGAATTAATAAATCTTCCTGAAAGAGATTTCAAAATAAAAATAATAAACATGCTCATGGAGGTACAGAAAACTATTCAAGAACTCAGGAAATAATTTTGGATGGAGATCTAATTGTTGAAGAGCACAATGGAGGGTATTAAAAGCAGATTAGATTCGGTGGACGAGACGATACATGAAAATAGAAACTAGGGAAGAGGAATACAGAGAAGATGAGGCACAGAGAGAAAAAAAGGATCTCTAGGAATGAAAGAATACTGAGAGAACTGTGTGACCAAGTAAACGGAACAATATTCATATTACAGGGGTGCCAGAAGAAAAAGGAGATAGAGAGAAAGGGACAGAAAGTGTCTTTGAGGAAGTAATTGCTGAACACTTCCCCAATCTGGGGAAGGAGATAGTCTCTCAGGCCATGGAGGTGCACAGATCTCCCAACACAAGGGACCCAAGGAGGACAACACCTACCCATATAATAATTAAAATGGCAAAGATCAAGGATATGGACAGACTCTTAAAAGCATCCAGAGAGAGAAATAAGACCACGTACAAAGGAAAACCCATCAGGCTATCATCATTCTTCTCAGCAGAAACCTTACAGGCCAGAACAGAATGGCATGATATATTTAATGCAATAAAAACAGAAGGGCCTTGACCCAAAAATACTGTATCCAGCATGACTATCATTTTAATTTGAAGAAGGGATTAAACAATTCCCACACAAGCAAAAGTTGAGGGAATTTGCCTCCCACAAACCACCCTCTACAGGATATTTTAAAGGGACTGCTCTAGATGGAAGGACTCCTAAGGCAAAATAGATGTTACCAGAGAAAATAAAATCACAGCAGAGAAAGCAGACCAACCAAATACTAACTAAAGGCACAAAAATAAAATCAACTATCCACAAAAGCAGTCAAAGGAAACACAAAGGAGTACAGAAGAGAACACATAGCATATAAAGAATGGAGGAGGAGGAATAAGAAGGGAGAGAAATAAATCGTCATCCGACTGTGTTTATAATAGCTTAATATGAGAGTTAAGTTAGACAGTCAGATACTAAGAAGCTACCCTTCAACCTTTGGTAACCACGAATCCAAAGCCTGCAACAGCAATAAGCATGTATCTTTTGATAGTCACCCTAAATGTAAATGGACTGAATGCACCAACCAGAAGACAGAGAGTAAAAGAATGCATAAAAAAGCAAGACCCATCTACACACTGCTTACAAGAGACTCACCTCAAACCCAATACATACACAGACTAAAAGTGAAGGGATGGAAAAAGATATTTCATGCAAACAACAGGGATCAAAAAAGCAGGTGTTGCAGTACTTGTATCAGACAAAATAGACTTCAAAACAAAGAAAGTAACAAGAGATAATAAAGAAGGACATTACAGAATGGTAAAGGCAGCACTCCAACAACAGGATATAACCATTATAAATATATACGCACCCAACACAAGAGAACCGACTTATGTGAAACAAATACTAACAGAATTAAAGGAGAAAATAGAATGCAATGCATTCATTCTAGGAGACTTCAACACACCACTCTCTACAAAGGACAGATCACCCACACAGAAAATAAGTAAGGACACAGAGGCACTGAACAACACACTGGGAACAGATGGACCTAACAGACATCTACAGAACTCAACACCCAAAAATAGCAGGACTCACATTCTTCTCAAGTGCACACAGAACATTTTCCAGAATAGACCACATTACTAGGCCACAAAAAGAGCCTCAGTAAATTCAAAAAGACTGAAATTCTACCAACCAACTTCTCAGATCACAAAGGTATAAAACTAGAAATAAATTATACAAAGAAAACAAAAAGGCTCACAAACACATGGAGGCTTAACAACATGCTCCTAAATAATCAATGGATCAATGACCAAATTAAAACAGAGATCAAGCAATATATGGAGACAAATGACAAGAGCACAAAGCCCCAACTTCTGTGGGACGCAACGATGTCAGTTCTAAAAGGAAAGTATATAGCAATCCAGGCCTATTTAAAGAGGGAAGAACAATCCCAAATGAATAGTCTAAAGTCACAATTACGGAAACTGGAAAAGAAGAAGAAATGAGGCCCAAAGTCAGCATAAGAAGGGACATAATAAAGCTCAGAGAAGAAATAAATAAAATTGAGAAGACTAAAACAATAGAAAAAAAAATCAAAGAAACCAAGAGCTGGTTCTTGGAGAAAACAAACAAAATAGATAAACCATTAGCCAGACTTATTAAGAGAAAAAGAGAATCTACATACATAAAGATTCAGAAGTGAGAAAAGAAAAATCACTACAACCCCACAGAAATACAAAGAATTGTTAGAGAATACTATGAAAATCTATATGATAACAAACTGGATAACCAAGAAGAAGTGGACAATTTCCTAGAAAAATACAATCTTCCAAGACTGACCCAGGAAGAAATAGAAAACCTAAACAGACCAATTACCAGCAAATGAAATTGAATTGGTAATCAAAAAACTACCCAAGAACTCCCAGGCCAGAAGGATTGACCCTGAATTCTATCAGACATACAGAGAAGACATAATACCCGTTCTCCTTAAAGTTTTCCAAAAAAATGGAAGAGGAGGGAATATTTCTAAACTCATTCTATGAAGCCAGCATCACTCTAAAACCAAAACCAGGCAAAGACCCAACAAAAAAGAAAATAAGGGATCAAAATCCCTGATGAATATAGATGCAAAAATACTCAACAAAATATTAGTAAAACGAATTCAAAAATACATCAAGAGGATCATACACCGTGACCAAGTGGGATTCACCTCAGCGATGCAAGGATGGTACAACATTCGAAAATCCATCAACATCATCCACCACATGAAAAAAAAGGAGGACAAAAACCACACAATCATCTCCACAGACGCTGAAAAAGCATTCAACAAAATTCAACATCCATTCATGATAAAAACTCTCAACAAAATGGGTATACAGGGCAAGTACCTCAACATAATAAAGGCCATATATGACAAGCCCACAGTCAACATCACACTTAACAGCAAGAAGCTGAAAGCTTTTCCTCTAAGATTGGGAACAAGACAGGGATGCCCACTCTCCCCACTGTTACTCAACATAGTACTGGAGATCCTTGCCACAGCAATCAGACAAAAAAAAGAAATACAAGGCATCCAGATTGGTGAAAAACAAGTCAAACTGTCACTATCTGCAGATGACATGATATTGTACATAAAAAACCGTAAAGACTCCACTCTAAAACTATTACAACTAATATCTGAATTCAGCAAAGTTGCAGGATACAAAATTAATACACAGAAATCTATTGCTTTCCTAGACACTAATGATGAACTAGCAGAAAGAGAAATCAGGAAAACAATTCCATTCACAATTGCATGAACAAGAATAACATACCAAGGAATAAACCTAACCAAGGAAGTGAAAGACCTACCATACACTGAAAACTACAAGACACTCTTAACAGAAATTAAAGAGGACACTAACAAATGGAAACTCATCCCATGCTCATGGCTAGGAAGAATTAATATTGTCAAAATGGCCATCCTGCCTGAAGCAATCTACAGATTCAATGCAATCCCTATTAAAATACCAACAGTAATCTTGAATGAACTGGAACAAAGAGTTTTTAAATTCATACGGAACCACAAAAGACTCCGAATAGCCAAAGCAATCCCGAGAAGGAAGAACAAAGCAGGGGGGATCTTGCTCCCCAACTTCAAGCTCTACTATAAAGCCACAGTAATCAAGACAATTTGGTACTGGCACAAGAACAGACCAACAGAACAGTGGAACACAACAGGACCAGGTATTAACCCAAACATACATGGTCAATTAATATACAATAAAGGAGCCATGGACATACACTGGGGAAATGACAGCCTCTTCAACAGCTAGTGTTGGCAAAACTGAAGGGCTACATGTAAGAGAATGAAACTGGATGATTGTCTAACCCTAAGCACAAAAGTAAATTCGAAATGGATCAAACACCTGAATATAAGTCATGAAACCATAAAACTCGTAGGAAAAAACATAGGCAAAAATCTATGGACATAAATATGAGTGACTTCTTCATGAACCTATCTTCCCGGGCAAGGGACACAAAAGCTAAAATGAACAAGTGGGAATATATCAAGCTGAAAACCTTCTGTACAGCAAAGGACACCACCAATAGGACAAAAAGGCATCCTACAGTATGGGGGAATATATTCATAAATGACAAATCCGATAAAGGGTTGATATCCAAAATATATAAAGAGCTCACGCACCTCAAAAAACAAAAAGCAAACAATCCAGTGAAAAAATGGGAAGGGGAGCTGAACAGACACTTCTCCAAAGAAGAAATTCAGATGGCCAGCAGGCACATGAAAAGATGCTCCACATCGCTTGTCATCAGAGAAATGAAATTAAAACCACAATGAGATATCACCTCACACCAGTAAGGATGGCCACCATCCAAAAGACAAACAACAACAAATGTTGGCGAGGTTGTGGAGAAAGTTAAACCCTCCTACACTGCTGGTGGCAATGTAAATTAGTTCAACCATTTTGGAAAGCAGTATGGAGGTTCATCAAAATGCTCAAAATAGAAATACCATTTGACCCAGGAATTCCACTTCTAGGATTTTACCCTAAAAATACAGCAGCCCAGGTTGAAAAAGACAGATTCACCCCTATGTTTATCTCAGCACTATTTACAATAGCCAAGAAATGGAAGCAACCTACGTGTCCATCAGTAGATGAATGGAAAAAGAAGATGTGATATATATACACAATGGAATACTATTCAGCCATAAGAAGAAAACAAATCCTACCATTTGCAACAACATGGATGGAGCTGGAGGGTATTATGCTCAGTGAAATAAGCCAGGCGGAGAAAGACAAGTACCAAATGATTTCACTCATCTGTGGAGTTTAAGAACAAAGCAAAAACTGAAGGAATAAAACAGCAGCACAATCACAGAATCCAAGAATGGACTAACAGTTACCAAAGGGAAAGGGACTGGGGAGGATGGGTGGGAAGGGAGGGATAAGGGGAAAAAAGGGGGCATTACTATTAGCAGACATAATGTAGGGGGGATATGGGGAGGGCTGTACAACACAGAGAAAACAAGTAGTGATTCGATAGCATCTTACTATGCTGGCAGACACTGACTGTAGTGGGGTATGTGGGGGGAACTTGTCGATGGGGGGAGTCTAGTAAGTACAATGTTGCTTGTGTAATTGTAGATTAATCATACAAAATAATAATAATAATAATAATAAATTTTAAGTAAAGATTATTTAAATTTGAAGGAGGGATTATACAATTTACAGATAAGCAAAAGCTGACAGAATTTAGCTCCCACCAACCATCTCTACAGTGCATTTTGCAGGGACTGCTATAGATGGAAGTGTTCCTGAGGTTAAATAGCTGTCACCAGAGGTAACAACAATGGATAGACAAAGAGTACAGAATATGATACCTAATATATAAATAATGAGGAGGAAAAAAAAACAACCTTTAGATTGTATTTGTAATAATATACTTACGTGAGTTAAGTTAGCTTCTTAGATAGTAAGGAAGGGACCCTTTAACCTTTGGTAACCACGAATCTAAGGCCTGCAATGGCAATAAGGACATACCTATCGATAATCATCCTAATTGTAAATGGTCTGAATGCACCAATCAAAAGACACAGACTCACTGAATGGATAAAAAAACAAGACCCATCTAGATGCTGCCTACAAGAGACTCACCTCAAACCCAAACACATACACACACTAAAAGCGAAGGGATGGAAAAAGATACTGCACACACTAAGAGGGAGAAAAAAGCAGGTGTTGAAGTACTTGTATTGGACAAAATAGAACTGAAAACAAAGAAAGTCACAAGAGACAAAGAAGGACATGACATAATGATAAAAGGGTCAATCCAACAACAGGATATAACCATTATAAATATCTATTCCCACAACACAGGAGCACCTACACATGTGAAACAAATAGTAACAGAATTAGAAGGGGAAATGAAATGCAATGCATTCGTGTAGGACACTTCAACACTCCACTCACTCCAAAGAACAGATGAACCAGAGAGAGAAAGTAAGTAAGGAGACAGAGCCATTGAACAACACATTAGAACAGATGGACTTTACAGACATCTACAGAACTCTCCACTCAAAAGCAGCAGGATACACATTCTTCTCAAGTGCACACGGAACATTTTCAAAAATAGATCATATACTAGGCCACAAAAAGAGCCTCTGTAAATTCAAAAAGATTGAAATTATACCAACCAACATCTCAGATAACAAGGGTATGAAACTAGAAATAAATTACACAAAGATGACGAAAGAGCCTACAATCACATGGAGGCATAACAACATGCTCCTAAATAATCAATGGATCAATGATCAAATAAAAAGAGATCAAGCAATATATGGAAACAAATGACAAGAATAATTCAACAACGCAAAAGCTGTGAGACGCAGTGAAGGCGGTGCTAAGAGGTAAGTATATTATTGCAACACAGGTCTACCTCAGGAAAGAACAATTCCGTATGAACAGTCTAAACTCACAATTAACTAAACTTCAAAAAGAACAAATGAGGCCCAAAGTCAGTAGAAGGAGCGACATAATAAAGATTAGAGCAGAAATGAATAAAATCGAGAAGACTAAAACAACAGAATCAGTGAAAGCAGGAGCTGGTTCTTCGAGAAAATAAACAAAATAGATAAACCCCTAACCACACTTATCAAGAAAAACAGAGAGTCTACACACATAAACAGAATCAGAAATGAGAAAGGAAAAATCACTACTGACACCACTGAAATACTAAGATGAGAGAATACTATGAAAAATTATGTAGTAACAAACGGGACAACATAGAAGAAATGGTCAACTTTCTAGGAAAACGCAACCTTCCAAGAGTGACCCAGGAAGAAACAGAACATCTGAACAGACCAATGATCAGCAAGGAAACGGAACCGGTAATCCCAAATGACAAGGACGACAGGAGCCTCAGGGAACTGTTCATGCAAGAGGCGCTGCCTCCGGCGGCCTCTCCCCCGCCGCCCAGCCGCGGGTCCCACCCGACCCTCGGCTCACCCGACCCTCGGCTCGCCCGGCCCTCGCCCCTGAGGCCGCCGCTGGAAAACTGCGCACATGGCAAGAAGCCCGCCTTGCGGCCCCGGCCCGGGCGGCGGTGGCAGGTTGTCGGCGCGACCCCAGGCCGGGCCCTGCGAGCCCCCCACTCGCGTCGGCCGCCCCCCGGCCCCGCGGGCCATGCGCGGCCCGCCGAGCCCTTCGCAAGGCCGACCCCTTACCGGTCTGCCGCGCCCGGAGGCGGAGGCAGGGGTCCCCGCGGCCACATACCTTCCGGCCCGCAGAGCCGTCGCTGTCGCCTTCTCCTCTGAAGCGGGGCCCGCGTTGGACGCTCCGCCGCAGGTCCGATGGCGCCAGGCTGGAGGAGGCACAGCTAGATGAGTGCAGGTCAGGACGGGGCGGAGGCTCCAAGTCCGGGCCGTTCGCCGCCCTCCGCCCGCCCCGGGAGAGCCGCGAAGGGGCGAGTGCAGCGCCGGGGCCCAGCCGGCGCGAGGAGGGCATCCGCAGCCGGGCAGCGAGGTCCGTGCCGCCGGGGCCTGCGCGCCGGGAGGAAAGCTCAGCCGAGCACAGCGCGGGGCCACTATCTGGGCTACGGCGGGCTCGCTGCGCGAACGGGACGGCGAGCTGGAGGCGCCGGGACACGGGCGGTGGACAGGAGCATGGACAGAGCTCGGAGAGCAGCTCCTCCGGGCGACGCTCGCGAACCTACTGACTCTTCATTATGGTGGCGGCGGCGCCTTCATCTACTACGCAGCCGCCGGAGTTACGTTATCTGCGAGCGCGCCCAACGGCTACCTGCTCCACGGAGCCGCTCCCTCATTGGCCTCGAGTGCCGTCAGTCGGGGGAGGGCCTGAGCGGGACGCCACACGCAAATTGGCCGCGACTTGAGCTCCTGGAATAACTGCAATCTTTTATAGAAGTTTTAGTCATTTCCATTAAATATGTGCAAAGAATGAACAGAAAAAGATGCCATATAAGTGAACAGCTCTTCTCGCACATAGACGCGGTTCGGGGGGGAAGAATTTTGATGTTTACGTATGTATAGAACACACCGTTCCTGGTCTTGGTAGATACCCCACAAACCACCTTGTGTCCGCCTGGCTTAGGATAAGGAGCTGCATTTGGGTTTCCTTCTAACTGTCCATTTCTTTGAGAGGAACAAATATCTGCCTTGTAGAATACTGGACTAGAAAGTTACGTTTTACCTCCTTTTAGGGAAGGTATCTCCTTTGGTCCTCCGATTTTAGGATAGGTTTTGCTAGTTGCCAAAACATATTGTCTATTATTGTAAATGCTGGAGTCACCTTGTCCCCGGTCTTGGGACTGGAGTGGTGTCATTGGTGGGGAGAGAAGGATGCATTGTGTGTTCACCTACGATCACACCGTGCTACCTCTGGTCATGAAGGTCCGCAGAGCTAAGGGTACTCCAGAAACTTTATCTTGCTTTTTAGATGGCATCAAATATGCCAGTCTTTGTGAGGGCATGGAGATGGTTTAAGCAGGAATCATTCTTTGTATATTAGCTTTTAAAAATTAATTAAAAGTCAAAAAAAAACCTACCACCGGTCTCATCTTTCTCCTGTGTATTTGGATGTCTTCTCCATTACGTGATTAGTTAGCACTTACCTGGCTCGCCTAACAATCAATAATGTCATTTCTTCATTTTTCCTCCATTTCTTTAAAAAATGCTTTCATTAAGTAGTAAGTAGTGTTTCCACCATTGCTTAGGATGCAGAAAGTTGCAAGAGCTCCTCTGTCAATGAGAAAAATCCAGATACTCTGCAAAATTAAAACTTTCTAAATACCTTCCTAACTGAGGTTGGTGAACTCCCAGGGCCGATAAACTGAGACTGTGGCTGCACCGCCTTTTCTTCACACCTCAGAGAGATCAAAAGGCGAGACTATCAGTTATGGACAAAGCCCTTTGCAGAGACGAAGATCCTCAGAGTGAAGGACGACACTGAGATGGGAGATCTGTCTGGATCATCCGGGTGTGCCCCCACTGTAATCCCACAATCCCTTAAAGGTGGAGAACATTTTCTGGCCCAGAGAACTGCAGAAATGGCAGCACAAAAAAAGAAAATAGGGGCGGGGGATCATTAGCCAATCAGTTGGGGTGACCCCACTTTAAATATCAAGATGTATATATGATGCAAGTGGATGAGAACAGCAAGCAAAGGAAAGCAACAGTGGTTATTAGATCATGACAAAGTCAATTTCCAGGCCAAGAATTTCACCAGACTTAAGGAAAGGCTTTCTTATAATGATAAAGGGGTCAGCATCTTCAGAAGATGTAACAGTCCTAAATGTGTGTGCATCTAAAAATAGCTCTGAAATACATAAAGCAAAAAATGATAGAGCTGAAAGGATAAGCAGACATACTGACAATTATGCCAGCATTCCTCTCTCAGTGACTGATAGAACTGGTAGACCACACAAAATCAGTAAGGATAAAGAAAGTTGAACAACACAATTGTGGAATCTGGTCCCCACCTACTGGTATTCAAAGTGCAGCCCCTCATTGTTGCAGCGTTGATCTGAGAGACCTGTATCGTAGGGCAGAGGTAATGGGATATCACTTTTAAGATCAGGTTATTAAAGACTGTGACTTCTGTCTTGCACATTCATGTTATCTCTCTCGGATTTCTCAGTCTGGTGGGAGCCATTGGGTAAACAGCCCTACAGAGACACCTGCATGGCAAGTACCTGAGGCCTCCTGCCAACAGCCATGTGACGGAGCTTAGAAACGGACCCTTCAGCTCCAGTCAAGTCTTCAGAAAATGTAGTTCTGGGCAATAGCTTGACTGTAACCCCAGGACAGACACTGAGGCAGCGCTACCCAGCTAAGCCATACCCAGATTCCCAACTCTCAGAAACTTTATGAAAAAATGGTAATTTGTCACGTAGCAATAGATAATGCAATAAGCAAAGATTTGACCTGATTGGGGTTAGAGAAAACACCATCTAGTAAGAGCAGAATATGCATTCTTTTCAATTGCCCAAGGAGATTTCATTAAGGTAAATTATATTCTGGGCCATAAAACAAATCTCATCGAAATCATTGTGTCATTCCTCATTTATTTTTCTTCCATTTTGCTTCTCATAATTTTTGTCTTCCTTTCCTTTATTTTTAGATGCCCCATCTGGGATCACGTTCCTGGTGCTGGAAATACATCCTTCGGAATTCGTTTCTGAAGTAAGGGCGTGTCTGTAGCTAACTTCAATTTCTGTTTCTAAGAAATTGCTTTTTTTTC
>NW_026644871.1:0-70701 GCF_030020395.1 Manis pentadactyla
ACACAGAGACACCAACACACATTCTCAGAATGTCTCAAACACACACTCACACACTGCCACAAGCTCTCGCACACCTACTCACACACCAACACACACAGATTCACATGCACTCACACACACACTCACACAATGTCACACACACAGACACACACCTACACACAGAAACACCCACATATTGAGACTGTCAGGCACACACAGGCACACACACAGTCACCCACTCATATACATATTCACTCACTCACTCCCACTCACACACCTGCACTCTCACAAACACCCTAACACACTCTCACACTTACTCACAGACACACACACACTCAGACAGAAATGCACTCCCACATAGACTCACACAATGTCACACACCCAACCTAAACAAAAACACACTCACACACACACAAACACAATGACACACTCATATACACACTCACACACTCATTCCCAATCACACTTACACTCTCAAAAACTCACACACACACACACAGACACATGAGCACTCACGCACATTGACACAGTGCCATAAACAGTCACAAACCTACACACATGTAGGCTCACCCACAAACACACAGACACACAGACTCACACGCATTCACTCTCACAATCACCCGGTCACACACACTCACACACCTACTCACACAAACACTTACAGACACACACGCACTCACACTGAAACACTGTCAAACACTCGCACACCTACACACACAAACAAACCAACACACAAACACAGGCTCACATGCAATCACAAACACACTCACAAATAGTGACACACTCTCTCCTGCACACACAGACACACTGACACCCACTCACAGACAAAAACACTCACAAACAATCACACACTCGTATACACACTCTCTCCCACTAACACACCTACACACGCACAAACAAACGCATCATCAAACACACACACACTCACATACAGAAATCACACAGGCACTCAGACACTCCTACACTCACACACACTGTCACACACACTCACAAACACACCCAATCACACAGATTTCGGCACAATCACACACCTACACACACAGACTCACTCACACACATTCTCACACCCAATCACACACACACACAATCACCCAATCTTATACACATTCACACACTCACTCCCACTCACACAACTACACACACACACTCTCACAGAGTCACATGCACTCACACCCACACTAAAACGGTCAGACACACACACCTGAACACAAAGACGCTCAGAACCTCAACCACAAACACAATCACACTCAATAACACACTCGTACACACACTCCCACTCTCACTCCCACTCACACTTACACACACACACTCACACACACACATATATTAACCACAAAGGCCCTCAAAGAGAAACACCTACACTCAAACGCTCTCACACACTCTCACACACCCACACAAAATCACGAAGTCTGAGACACTGTTTCACACACTCACACACATACACACAGACACATTCACTCACATTCTCACACACAATCACAAAAACTCAGACACAATCACACACCCGTATACACACTCACACACACACAAACACACACAACTACACTCTCACAAACACACTCACACATTCACACACCTACACACAGAAACAACCACATTCTCACACACAATTGCACACACACAATTAGGCACCTACACATAGACACACACACATATAGACACACACACATATACTAACACACAATCACACACACTCACACACAATCGCACACTTATATACACACTCACACAATCACTCCCACTCACACAACTAGAATTTCACAAAGAAACACACTCACACCCACACACACTCACAGACTCATTCGCACTCACACACTCACACACTGCTGCACTCACACATCTACACACACAGAGACACCAACACACATTCACAGAATGTCACAAACACACACACTCACACACTGCCACAAGCTCTCGCACACCTACTCACACACCAACACACACAGATTCACATGCACTCACACACACACTCACACAATGTCACACACACACTCACACACCTACACAAAGAAACACCCACATATTCAGACTGTCAGGCACAAACATGCACACACACAGTCACCCACTCATATACACATTCACTCACTCACTCCCACTCACACACCTGCACTCTCACAAACACCCTAACACACTCTCACCCTTACACACAGACACACACACACTCAGACAGAAATGCACTCCCACATATACTCACGCAATGTCACACACACACCTAAACAAAAACACACTCACACACACACAAACACAATGACACACTCATATACACACTCACACACTCATTCCCAATCACACCTATACTCTCACAAACTCACACACACACACACAGACACATGAGCACTCACGCACATTGACACAGTGCCATAAACAGTCACACACCTACACACATGTAGACACACCCACAAACACACAGACACACAGACTCACACGCATTCACACACACAATCACCCGGTCACACACACTCACACACCTACTCACACAAACACTTACAGACACACACACACTAACACTGAAACACTGTCAAACACACTCGCACACCTACACACACAAACAAACCAAAACACAAACACAGGCTCACATGCAATCACAAACACACTCACATATAGTGACACACTCACACCTGCACACACAGACACACTCACGCCCACTCACAGACAAAAACACTCACACACAATCACACACTCGTATACACACTCTCCCACAAACACACCTACACACACACTAACAAACGCATCATCAAACACACACACTCACATACAGAAATCACACAGGCACTCAGACACTCCTACACTCACACACACTGTCACACACACTCACAAACCCACGCAATCACGCAGATTTCGGCAAAATCACACACCTACACACACAGACTCCCTCACACACAATCACACACACTCACACACAATCACACAAATCATATACACATTCTCACACTCACACACACTCACACAACTACACACACTCACAGAGTCACATGCACTCACGCCCTCACTAAAACGGTCAAAAACACACACCTGCACACAAAGACGATCAGAAACTAACCCACAAACACAATCACACACAATAACACAATCGTACACACACTCCCACTCTCACTCCCACTCACACTTACACACACACACTCACACACACACATATATTAACCACAAAGGCCCTCAAAAAGAAACACCTACACTCAAACGCTCACACACACTCTCACACACCCACACAAAATCACGAAGTCTGAGACAGTTTCACACACTCACACACATACACACAGACACATTCACTCACATTCTCACACACAATCACAAAAACTCAGACACAATCACACACCCGTATACACACTCACACACACACAAACACTCACACAACTACACTCTCACAAACACACTCACACATTCACACACCTACACACAGAAGCACCCACCTTCTCACACACATTTGCTCACACACAATTACGCACCTACACATAGACAGACACACATATAGACACACACACATACTCACACACAATCACACACACTCACACACAATCGCAAACTTATATACACACTCACACAATCACTCCCACTCACACAACTGAAATTTCACAAAGAAACACATTCACACCCACACACACTCACAGACTCATTCGCACTCACACACTCACACACTGCTGCACTCACTCATCTACACACACAGAGACACCAACACACATTCTCAGAATGTCTCAAACACACACACTCACACACTGCCACAAGCTCTCGCACACCTACTCACACACCAACACACACAGATTCACATGCACTCACACACACACTCACACAATGTCACACACACAGACACACACCTACACACAGAAACACCCACATATTCAGACTGTCAGGCACACACATGCACACACACAGTCACCCACTCATATACACATTCACTCACTCACTCCCACTCACACACCTGCACTCTCACAAACACCCTAACACACTCTCACACTTACTCACAGACACACACACACTCAGACAGAAATGCACTCCCACATAGACTCACGCAATGTCACACACCCAACCTAAACAAAAACACACTCACACACACACAAACACAATGACACACTCATATACACACTCACACACTCATTCCCAATCACACCTACACTCTCACAAACTCACACACACACACAGACACATGAGCACTCACGCACATTGACACAGTGCCATAAACAGTCACACACCTACACACATGTAGACACACCCACAAACACACAGACACACAGACTCACACGCATTCACTCTCACAATCACCCGGTCACACACACTCACACACCTACTCACACAAACACTTACAGACACACACGCACTAACACTGAAACACTGTCAAACACACTCACACACCTACACACACAAACAAACCAACACACAAACACAGGCTCACATGCAATCACAAACACACTCACAAATAGTGACACACTCTCACCTGCACACACAGACACACTCACACCCACTCACAGACAAAAACACTCACAAACAATCACACACTCGTATACACACTCTCTCCCACTAACACACCTACACACGCACAAACAAACGCATCATCAAACACACACACACTCACATACAGAAATCACACAGGCACTCAGACACTCCTACACTCACACACACTGTCACACACACTCACAAACACACGCAATCACACAGATTTCGGCACAATCACACACCTACACACACAGACTCACTCACACACATTCTCACACACAATCACACACACACAATCACCCAATCGTATACACATTCACACACTCACTCCCACTCACACAACTACACACACACACTCTCACAGAGACACATGCACTCACACCCACACTAAAACGGTCAGACACACACACATGCACACAAAGACGCTCAGAACCTCAACCACAAACACAATCACACACAATAACACACTCGTACACACACTCCCACTCTCACTCACACTCACACTTTCACACACACACTCACACACACACATATATTAACCACAAAGGCTCTCAAAAAGAAACACCTACACTCAAACGCTCTCACACACTCTCACACACCCACACAAAATCACGAAGTCTGAGACACTGTTTCACACACTCACACACATACACACAGACACATTCACTCACATTCTCACACACAATCACAAAAACTCAGACACAATCACACACCCGTATACACACTCACACACACACAAACACTCACACAACTACACTCTCACAAACACACTCACACATTCACACACCTACACACAGAAGCACCCACATTCTCACACACATTTGCTCACACACAATTACGCACCTACACATAGACACACACACATATAGACACACACACATACTCACACACAATCACACACACTCACACACAATCGCACACTTATATACACACTCACACAATCACTCCCACTCACACAACTGAAATTTCACAAAGAAACACACTCACACCCACACACACTCACAGACTCATTCGCACTCACACACACACACTGCTGCACTCACTCATCTACACACACAGAGACACCAACACACATTCTCAGAATGTCTCAAACACACACACTCACACACTGCCACAAGCTCTCGCACACCTACTCACACACCAACACACACAGATTCACATGCACTCACACACACTCACACAATGTCACACACACAGACACACACCTACACACAGAAACACCCACATATTCAGACTGTCAGGCACACACAGGCACACACACAGTCACCCACTCATATACATATTCACTCACTCACTCCCACTCACACACCTGCACTCTCACAAACACCCTAACACACTCTCACACTTACTCACAGACACACACACACTCAGACAGAAATGCACTCCCACATAGACTCACACAATGTCACACACCCAACCTAAACAAAAACACACTCACACACACACAAACACAATGACACACTCATATACACACTCACACACTCATTCCCAATCACACTTACACTCTCAAAAACTCACACACACACACACAGACACATGAGCACTCTCGCACATTGACACCGTGCCATAAACAGTCACAAACCTACACACATGTAGGCTCACCCACAAACACACAGACACACAGACTCACACGCATTCACTCTCACAATCACCCGGTCACACACACTCACACACCTACTCACACACACACTTACAGACACACACGCAATAACACTGAAACACTGTCAAACACACTCGCACACCTACACACACAAACAAACCAACACACAAACACAGGCTCACATGCAATCACAAACACACTCACAAATAGTGACACACTCTCTCCTGCACACACAGACACACTGACACCCACTCACAGACAAAAACACTCACAAACAATCACACACTCGTATACACACTCTCTCCCACTAACACACCTACACACGCACAAACAAACGCATCATCAAACACACACACACTCACATACAGAAATCACACAGGCACTCAGACACTCCTACACTCACACACACTGTCACACACACTCACAAACACACCCAATCACACAGATTTCGGCACAATCACACACCTACACACACAGACTCACTCACACACATTCTCACACCCAATCACACACACACACAATCACCCAATCTTATACACATTCACACACTCACTCCCACTCACACAACTACACACACACACTCTCACAGAGTCACATGCACTCACACCCACACTAAAACTGTCAGACACACACACCTGAACACAAAGACGCTCAGAACCTCAACCACAAACACAATCACACTCAATAACACACTCGTACACACACTCCCACTCTCACTCCCACTCACACTTACACACACACACTCACACACACACATATATTAACCACAAAGGCCCTCAAAGAGAAACACCTACACTCAAACGCTCTCACACACTCTCACACACCCACACAAAATCACGAAGTCTGAGACACTGTTTCACACACTCACACACATACACACAGACACATTCACTCACATTCTCACACACAATCACAAAAACTCAGACACAATCACACACCCGTATACACACTCACACACACACAAACACTCACACAACTACACTCTCACAAACACACTCACACATTCACACACCTACACACAGAAGCACCCACATTCTCACACACATTTGCTCACACACAATTACGCACCTACACATAGACACACACACATATAGACACACACACATACTCACACACAATCACACACACTCACACACAATCGCACACTTATATACACACTCACACAATCACTCCCACTCACACAACTGAAATTTCACAAAGAAACACACTCACACCCACACACACTCACAGACTCATTCGCACTCACACACTCACACACTGCTGCACTCACTCATCTACACACACAGAGACACCAACACACATTCTCAGAATGTCTCAAACACACACACTCACACACTGCCACAAGCTCTCGCACACCTACTCACACACCAACACACACAGATTCACATGCACTCACACACACACTCACACAATGTCACACACACAGACACACACCTACACACAGAAACACCCACATATTCAGACTGTCAGGCACACACAGGCACACACACAGTCACCCACTCATATACATATTCACTCACTCACTCCCACTCACACACCTGCACTCTCACAAACACCCTAACACACTCTCACACTTACTCACAGACACACACACACTCAGACAGAAATGCACTCCCACATAGACTCACACAATGTCACACACCCAACCTAAACAAAAACACACTCACACACACACAAACACAATGACACACTCATATACACACTCACACACTCATTCCCAATCACACTTACACTCTCAAAAACTCACACACACACACACAGACACATGAGCACTCTCGCACATTGACACCGTGCCATAAACAGTCACAAACATACACACATGTAGGCTCACCCACAAACACACAGACACACAGACTCACACGCATTCACTCTCACAATCACCCGGTCACACACACTCACACACCTACTCACACACACACTTACAGACACACACGCAATAACACTGAAACACTGTCAAACACACTCGCACACCTACACACACAAACAAACCAACACACAAACACAGGCTCACATGCAATCACAAACACACTCACAAATAGTGACACACTCTCTCCTGCACACACAGACACACTGACACCCACTCACAGACAAAAACACTCACAAACAATCACACACTCGTATACACACTCTCTCCCACTAACACACCTACACACGCACAAACAAACGCATCATCAAACACACACACACTCACATACAGAAATCACACAGGCACTCAGACACTCCTACACTCACACACACTGTCACACACACTCACAAACACACCCAATCACACAGATTTCGGCACAATCACACACCTACACACACAGACTCACTCACACACATTCTCACACCCAATCACACACACACACAATCACCCAATCTTATACACATTCACACACTCACTCCCACTCACACAACTACACACACACACTCTCACAGAGTCACATGCACTCACACCCACACTAAAACTGTCAGACACACACACCTGAACACAAAGACGCTCAGAACCTCAACCACAAACACAATCACACTCAATAACACACTCGTACACACACTCCCACTCTCACTCCCACTCACACTTACACACACACACTCACACACACACATATATTAACCACAAAGGCCCTCAAAGAGAAACACCTACACTCAAACGCTCTCACACACTCTCACACACCCACACAAAATCACGAAGTCTGAGACACTGTTTCACACACTCACACACATACACACAGACACATTCACTCACATTCTCACACACAATCACAAAAACTCAGACACAATCACACACCCGTATACACACTCACACACACACAAACACACACAACTACACTCTCACAAACACACTCACACATTCACACACCTACACACAGAAACAACCACATTCTCACACACAATTGCACACACACAATTAGGCACCTACACATAGACACACACACATATAGACACACACACATATACTAACACACAATCACACACACTCACACACAATCGCACACTTATATACACACTCACACAATCACTCCCACTCACACAACTAGAATTTCACAAAGAAACACACTCACACCCACACACACTCACAGACTCATTCGCACTCACACACTCACACACTGCTGCACTCACACATCTACACACAGAGACACCAACACACATTCACAGAATGTCACAAACACACACACTCACACACTGCCACAAGCTCTCGCACACCTACTCACACACCAACACACACAGATTCACATGCACTCACACACACACTCACACAATGTCACACACACACTCACACACCTACACAAAGAAACACCCACATATTCAGACTGTCAGGCACAAACATGCACACACACAGTCACCCACTCATATACACATTCACTCACTCACTCCCACTCACACACCTGCACTCTCACAAACACCCTAACACACTCTCACCCTTACACACAGACACACACACACTCAGACAGAAATGCACTCCCACATATACTCACGCAATGTCACACACACACCTAAACAAAAACACACTCACACACACACAAACACAATGACACACTCATATACACACTCACACACTCATTCCCAATCACACCTATACTCTCACAAACTCACACACACACACAGACACATGAGCACTCACGCACATTGACACAGTGCCATAAACAGTCACACACCTACACACATGTAGACACACCCACAAACACACAGACACACAGACTCACACGCATTCACACACACAATCACCCGGTCACACACACTCACACACCTACTCACACAAACACTTACAGACACACACACTAACACTGAAACACTGTCAAACACACTCGCACACCTACACACACAAACAAACCAAAACACAAACACAGGCTCACATGCAATCACAAACACACTCACATATAGTGACACACTCACACCTGCACACACAGACACACTCACGCCCACTCACAGACAAAAACTCTCACAAACAATCACACACTCGTATACACACTCTCCCACTAACACACCTACACACACACTAACAAACGCATCATCAAACACACACACACTCACATACAGAAATCACACAGGCACTCAGACACTCCTACACTCACACACACTGTCACACACACTCACAAACCCACGCAATCACGCAGATTTCGGCAAAATCACACACCTACACACACAGGCTCCCTCACACACAATCACACACACTCACACACAATCACACAAATCATATACACATTCTCACACTCACACACACTCACACAACTACACACACTCACAGAGTCACATGCACTCACGCCCTCACTAAAACGGTCAAAAACACACACCTGCACACAAAGATGATCAGAAACTAACCCACAAACACAATCACACACAATAACACAATCGTACACACACTCCCACTCTCACTCCCACTCACACTTACACACACACACTCACACACACACATATATTAACCACAAAGGCCCTCAAAAAGAAACACCTACACTCAAACGCTCACACACACTCTCACACACCCACACAAAATCACGAAGTCTGAGACACTGTTTCACACACTCACACACATACACACAGACACATTCACTCACATTCTCACACACAATCACAAAAACTCAGACACAATCACACACCCGTATACACACTCACACACACACAAACACTCACACAACTACACTCTCACAAACACACTCACACATTCACACACCTACACACAGAAACAACCACATTCTCACACACAATTGCACACACACAATTACGCACCTACACATAGACACACACACATATAGGCACACACACATACTCACACACAATCACACACACTCACACACAATCGCACACTTATATACAGGCTCACACAGTCACTCCCACTCACACAACTGAAATTTCACAATGAAACACACTCACACCCACACACACTCACAGACTCATTCGCACTCACACACTCACACACTGCTGCACTCACTCATCTACACACACAGAGACACCAACACACATTCTCAGAATGTCTCAAACACACACACTCACACACTGCCACAAGCTCTCGCACACCTACTCACACACCAACACACACAGATTCACATGCACTCACACACACACTCACACAATGTCACACAAACAGACACACACCTACACACAGAAACACCCACATATTCAGACTGTCAGGCACACACAGGCACACACACAGTCACCCACTCATATACATATTCACTCACTCACTCCCACTCACACACCTGCACTGTCACAAACACCCTAACACACTCTCACACTTACTCACAGACACACACACACTCAGACAGAAATGCACTCCCACATAGACTCACACAATGTCACACACCCAACCTAAACAAAAACACACTCACACACACACAAACACAATGACACACTCATATACACACTCACACACTCATTCCCAATCACACTTACACTCTCAAAAACTCACACACACACACACAGACACATGAGCACTCACGCACATTGACACAGTGCCATAAACAGTCACAAACCTACACACATGTAGGCTCACCCACAAACACACAGACACACAGACTCACACGCATTCACTCTCACAATCACCCGGTCACACACACTCACACACCTACTCACACAAACACTTACAGACACACACGCACTAACACTGAAACACTGTCAAACACACTCGCACACCTACACACACACACAAACCAACACACAAACACAGGCTCACATGCAATCACAAACACACTCACAAATAGTGACACACTCTCTCCTGCACACACTGACACCCACTCACAGACAAAAACATTCACAAACAATCACACACTCGTATACACACTCTCTCCCACTAACACACCTACACACGCACATACAAACGCATCATCAAACACACACACACTCACATACAGAAATCACACAGGCACTCAGACACTCCTACACTCACACACACTGTCACACACACTCACAAACACACCCAATCACACAGATTTCGGCACAATCACACACCTACACACACAGACTCACTCACACACATTCTCACACCCAATCACACACACACACAATCACCCAATCTTATACACATTCACACACTCACTCCCACTCACACAACTACACACACACACTCTCACAGAGTCACATGCACTCACACCCACACTAAAACGGTCAGACACACACACCTGAACACAAAGACGCTCAGAACCTCAACCACAAACACAATCACACTCAATAACACACTCGTACACACACTCCCACTCTCACTCCCACTCACACTTACACACACACACTCACACACACACATATATTAACCACAAAGGCCCTCAAAGAGAAACACCTACACTCAAACGCTCTCACACACTCTCACACACCCACACAAAATCACGAAGTCTGAGACACTGTTTCACACACTCACACACATACACACAGACACATTCACTCACATTCTCACACACAATCACAAAAACTCAGACACAATCACACACCCGTATACACACTCACACACACACAAACACACACAACTACACTCTCACAAACACACTCACACATTCACACACCTACACACAGAAACAACCACATTCTCACACACAATTGCACACACACAATTAGGCACCTACACATAGACACACACACATATAGACACACACACATATACTAACACACAATCACACACACTCACACACAATCGCACACTTATATACACACTCACACAATCACTCCCACTCACACAACTAGAATTTCACAAAGAAACACACTCACACCCACACACACTCACAGACTCATTCGCACTCACACACTCACACACTGCTGCACTCACACATCTACACACACAGAGACACCAACACACATTCACAGAATGTCACAAACACACACACTCACACACTGCCACAAGCTCTCGCACACCTACTCACACACCAACACACACAGATTCACATGCACTCACACACACACTCACACAATGTCACACACACACTCACACACCTACACAAAGAAACACCCACATATTCAGACTGTCAGGCACAAACATGCACACACACAGTCACCCACTCATATACACATTCACTCACTCACTCCCACTCACACACCTGCACTCTCACAAACACCCTAACACACTCTCACCCTTACACACAGACACACACACACTCAGACAGAAATGCACTCCCACATATACTCACGCAATGTCACACACACACCTAAACAAAAACACACTCACACACACACAAACACAATGACACACTCATATACACACTCACACACTCATTCCCAATCACACCTATACTCTCACAAACTCACACACACACACACAGACACATGAGCACTCACGCACATTGACACAGTGCCATAAACAGTCACACACCTACACACATGTAGACACACCCACAAACACACAGACACACAGACTCACACGCATTCACACACACAATCAACCGGTCACACACTCTCACACACCTACTCACACAAACACTTACAGACACACACACACTAACACTGAAACACTGTCAAACACACTCTCAGACCTACACACACAAACCAACACACAAACACAGGCTCACATGCAAACACAAACACACTCACAAATAGTCACACACTCTCACCTGCACACACAGACACACTCACACCCACTCACAGACAAAAACACTCACACACAATCACACACTCGTATACACACTCACTCCCACTAACACACCAACACACACACAAACAAACGCATCATCAAACACACACACACATACAGCATTCACACAGGCACTCAGAAACTCCTACACTCACACACACTGTCACACACACTCACAAACACACGCAATCACACAGATTTCGGCACAATCACACACCTACACACACAGACTCACTCACACACATTCTCACACACAGTCACACACACACACAATCACCCAATCGTATACACATTCACACACTCACTCCCACTCACACAACTACACACACACACTCTCACAGAGTCACATGCACTCACACCAACACTAAAACTGTCAGACACACACACCTGCACACAGACGCTCAGAAACTCAACCACAAACACAATCACCCACAATAACACACTCGTACACACACTCCCACTCTCACTCCCACTCACACTTACACACACACACTCACACACACACATATATTAACCACAAAGGCCCTCAAAAAGAAACACCTACACTCAAACGCTCACACACACTCTCACACACCCACACAAAATCACGAAGTCTGAGACACTGTTTCACACACTCACACACATACACACAGACACATTCACTCACATTCTCACACACAATCACAAAACCTCAGACACAATCACACACCCGTATACTCACTAACACACACACAAACACTCACACAACTACACTCTCACAAACACACTCACACATTCACACACCTACACACAGAAACAACCACATTCTCACACACAATTGCACACACACAATTACGCACCTACACATAGACACACACACATTTAGACACACACACATATACTAACACACAATCACACACTCACACACAATCGCACACTTATATACACACTCACACAATCACTCCCACTCACACAACTAGAATTTCACAAAGAAACACACTCACACCCACACACTCACAGACTCATTCGCTCTCACACACTCACACACTGCTGCAATCACTCATCTACACACACAGAGACACCAACACACTTTCTCAGAATGTCTCAAACACACACACTCACACACTGCCACAAGCTCTCGCACACCTACTCACACACCAACACACACAGATTCACATGCACTCACACACACACTCACACAATGTCACACGCACACTCACACACCTACACAAAGAAACACCCACATATTCCGTCTGTCAGGCACACACATGCACACACACACAGTCACCCACTCATATACACATTCACTCACTCACTCCCACTCACACACCTGCACTCTCACAAACACCCTAACACACTCTCACACTTACACACAGACACACACACACTCAGACAGAAATGCACTCCCACATAGACTCACACAATATCACACACACACCTAAACAAAAACACACTCACACACACACAAACACAATGACACACTCATATACACACTCACACACTCATTCCCAATCACACTTACACTCTCAAAAACTCACACACACACACACAGACACATGAGCACTCTCGCACATTGACACCGTGCCATAAACAGTCACAAACCTACACACATGTAGGCTCACCCACAAACACACAGACACACAGACTCACACGCATTCACTCTCACAATCACCCGGTCACACACACTCACACACCTACTCACACACACACTTACAGACACACACGCAATAACACTGAAACACTGTCAAACACACTCGCACACCTACACACACAAACAAACCAACACACAAACACAGGCTCACATGCAATCACAAACACACTCACAAATAGTGACACACTCTCTCCTGCACACACAGACACACTGACACCCACTCACAGACAAAAACACTCACAAACAATCACACACTCGTATACACACTCTCTCCCACTAACACACCTACACACGCACAAACAAACGCATCATCAAACACACACACACTCACATACAGAAATCACACAGGCACTCAGACACTCCTACACTCACACACACTGTCACACACACTCACAAACACACCCAATCACACAGATTTCGGCACAATCACACACCTACACACACAGACTCACTCACACACATTCTCACACCCAATCACACACACACACAATCACCCAATCTTATACACATTCACACACTCACTCCCACTCACACAACTACACACACACACTCTCACAGAGTCACATGCACTCACACCCACACTAAAACTGTCAGACACACACACCTGAACACAAAGACGCTCAGAACCTCAACCACAAACACAATCACACTCAATAACACACTCGTACACACACTCCCACTCTCACTCCCACTCACACTTACACACACACACTCACACACACACATATATTAACCACAAAGGCCCTCAAAGAGAAACACCTACACTCAAACGCTCTCACACACTCTCACACACCCACACAAAATCACGAAGTCTGAGACACTGTTTCACACACTCACACACATACACACAGACACATTCACTCACATTCTCACACACAATCACAAAAACTCAGACACAATCACACACCCGTATACACACTCACACACACACAAACACTCACACAACTACACTCTCACAAACACACTCACACATTCACACACCTACACACAGAAGCACCCACATTCTCACACACATTTGCTCACACACAATTACGCACCTACACATAGACACACACACATATAGACACACACACATACTCACACACAATCACACACACTCACACACAATCGCACACTTATATACACACTCACACAATCACTCCCACTCACACAACTGAAATTTCACAAAGAAACACACTCACACCCACACACACTCACAGACTCATTCGCACTCACACACTCACACACTGCTGCACTCACTCATCTACACACACAGAGACACCAACACACATTCTCAGAATGTCTCAAACACACACACTCACACACTGCCACAAGCTCTCGCACACCTACTCACACACCAACACACACAGATTCACATGCACTCACACACACACTCACACAATGTCACACACACAGACACACACCTACACACAGAAACACCCACATATTCAGACTGTCAGGCACACACAGGCACACACACAGTCACCCACTCATATACATATTCACTCACTCACTCCCACTCACACACCTGCACTCTCACAAACACCCTAACACACTCTCACACTTACTCACAGACACACACACACTCAGACAGAAATGCACTCCCACATAGACTCACACAATGTCACACACCCAACCTAAACAAAAACACACTCACACACACACAAACACAATGACACACTCATATACACACTCACACACTCATTCCCAATCACACTTACACTCTCAAAAACTCACACACACACACACAGACACATGAGCACTCTCGCACATTGACACCGTGCCATAAACAGTCACAAACCTACACACATGTAGGCTCACCCACAAACACACAGACACACAGACTCACACGCATTCACTCTCACAATCACCCGGTCACACACACTCACACACCTACTCACACACACACTTACAGACACACACGCAATAACACTGAAACACTGTCAAACACACTCGCACACCTACACACACAAACAAACCAACACACAAACACAGGCTCACATGCAATCACAAACACACTCACAAATAGTGACACACTCTCTCCTGCACACACAGACACACTGACACCCACTCACAGACAAAAACACTCACAAACAATCACACACTCGTATACACACTCTCTCCCACTAACACACCTACACACGCACAAACAAACGCATCATCAAACACACACACACTCACATACAGAAATCACACAGGCACTCAGACACTCCTACACTCACACACACTGTCACACACACTCACAAACACACCCAATCACACAGATTTCGGCACAATCACACACCTACACACACAGACTCACTCACACACATTCTCACACCCAATCACACACACACACAATCACCCAATCTTATACACATTCACACACTCACTCCCACTCACACAACTACACACACACACTCTCACAGAGTCACATGCACTCACACCCACACTAAAACTGTCAGACACACACACCTGAACACAAAGACGCTCAGAACCTCAACCACAAACACAATCACACTCAATAACACACTCGTACACACACTCCCACTCTCACTCCCACTCACACTTACACACACACACTCACACACACACATATATTAACCACAAAGGCCCTCAAAGAGAAACACCTACACTCAAACGCTCTCACACACTCTCACACACCCACACAAAATCACGAAGTCTGAGACACTGTTTCACACACTCACACACATACACACAGACACATTCACTCACATTCTCACACACAATCACAAAAACTCAGACACAATCACACACCCGTATACACACTCACACACACACAAACACACACAACTACACTCTCACAAACACACTCACACATTCACACACCTACACACAGAAACAACCACATTCTCACACACAATTGCACACACACAATTAGGCACCTACACATAGACACACACACATATAGACACACACACATATACTAACACACAATCACACACACTCACACACAATCGCACACTTATATACACACTCACACAATCACTCCCACTCACACAACTAGAATTTCACAAAGAAACACACTCACACCCACACACACTCACAGACTCATTCGCACTCACACACTCACACACTGCTGCACTCACACATCTACACACAGAGACACCAACACACATTCACAGAATGTCACAAACACACACACTCACACACTGCCACAAGCTCTCGCACACCTACTCACACACCAACACACACAGATTCACATGCACTCACACACACACTCACACAATGTCACACACACACTCACACACCTACACAAAGAAACACCCACATATTCAGACTGTCAGGCACAAACATGCACACACACAGTCACCCACTCATATACACATTCACTCACTCACTCCCACTCACACACCTGCACTCTCACAAACACCCTAACACACTCTCACCCTTACACACAGACACACACACACTCAGACAGAAATGCACTCCCACATATACTCACGCAATGTCACACACACACCTAAACAAAAACACACTCACACACACACAAACACAATGACACACTCATATACACACTCACACACTCATTCCCAATCACACCTATACTCTCACAAACTCACACACACACACAGACACATGAGCACTCACGCACATTGACACAGTGCCATAAACAGTCACACACCTACACACATGTAGACACACCCACAAACACACAGACACACAGACTCACACGCATTCACACACACAATCACCCGGTCACACACACTCACACACCTACTCACACAAACACTTACAGACACACACACTAACACTGAAACACTGTCAAACACACTCGCACACCTACACACACAAACAAACCAAAACACAAACACAGGCTCACATGCAATCACAAACACACTCACATATAGTGACACACTCACACCTGCACACACAGACACACTCACGCCCACTCACAGACAAAAACTCTCACAAACAATCACACACTCGTATACACACTCTCCCACTAACACACCTACACACACACTAACAAACGCATCATCAAACACACACACACTCACATACAGAAATCACACAGGCACTCAGACACTCCTACACTCACACACACTGTCACACACACTCACAAACCCACGCAATCACGCAGATTTCGGCAAAATCACACACCTACACACACAGGCTCCCTCACACACAATCACACACACTCACACACAATCACACAAATCATATACACATTCTCACACTCACACACACTCACACAACTACACACACTCACAGAGTCACATGCACTCACGCCCTCACTAAAACGGTCAAAAACACACACCTGCACACAAAGACGATCAGAAACTAACCCACAAACACAATCACACACAATAACACAATCGTACACACACTCCCACTCTCACTCCCACTCACACTTACACACACACACTCACACACACACATATATTAACCACAAAGGCCCTCAAAGAGAAACACCTACACTCAAACGCTCACACACACTCTCACACACCCACACAAAATCACGAAGTCTGAGACACTGTTTCACACACTCACACACATACACACAGACACATTCACTCACATTCTCACACACAATCACAAAAACTCAGACACAATCACACACCCGTATACACACTCACACACACACAAACACTCACACAACTACACTCTCACAAACACACTCACACATTCACACACCTACACACAGAAACAACCACATTCTCACACACAATTGCACACACACAATTACGCACCTACACATAGACACACACACATATAGGCACACACACATACTCACACACAATCACACACACTCACACACAATCGCACACTTATATACAGGCTCACACAGTCACTCCCACTCACACAACTGAAATTTCACAAATAAACACACTCACACCCACACACACTCACAGACTCATTCGCACTCACACACTCACACACTGCTGCACTCACTCATCTACACACACAGAGACACCAACACACATTCTCAGAATGTCTCAAACACACACACTCACACACTGCCACAAGCTCTCGCACACCTACTCACACACCAACACACACAGATTCACATGCACTCACACACACACTCACACAATGTCACACACACAGACACACACCTACACACAGAAACACCCACATATTCAGACTGTCAGGCACACACAGGCACACACACAGTCACCCACTCATATACATATTCACTCACTCACTCCCACTCACACACCTGCACTGTCACAAACACCCTAACACACTCTCACACTTACTCACAGACACACACACACTCAGACAGAAATGCACTCCCACATAGACTCACACAATGTCACACACCCAACCTAAACAAAAACACACTCACACACACACAAACACAATGACACACTCATATACACACTCACACACTCATTCCCAATCACACTTACACTCTCAAAAACTCACACACACACACACAGACACATGAGCACTCACGCACATTGACACAGTGCCATAAACAGTCACAAACCTACACACATGTAGGCTCACCCACAAACACACAGACACACAGACTCACACGCATTCACTCTCACAATCACCCGGTCACACACACTCACACACCTACTCACACAAACACTTACAGACACACACGCACTAACACTGAAACACTGTCAAACACACTCGCACACCTACACACACACACAAACCAACACACAAACACAGGCTCACATGCAATCACAAACACACTCACAAATAGTGACACACTCTCTCCTGCACACACTGACACCCACTCACAGACAAAAACATTCACAAACAATCACACACTCGTATACACACTCTCTCCCACTAACACACCTACACACGCACATACAAACGCATCATCAAACACACACACACTCACATACAGAAATCACACAGGCACTCAGACACTCCTACACTCACACACACTGTCACACACACTCACAAACACACCCAATCACACAGATTTCGGCACAATCACACACCTACACACACAGACTCACTCACACACATTCTCACACCCAATCACACACACACACAATCACCCAATCTTATACACATTCACACACTCACTCCCACTCACACAACTACACACACACACTCTCACAGAGTCACATGCACTCACACCCACACTAAAACGGTCAGACACACACACCTGAACACAAAGACGCTCAGAACCTCAACCACAAACACAATCACACTCAATAACACACTCGTACACACACTCCCACTCTCACTCCCACTCACACTTACACACACACACTCACACACACACATATATTAACCACAAAGGCCCTCAAAGAGAAACACCTACACTCAAACGCTCTCACACACTCTCACACACCCACACAAAATCACGAAGTCTGAGACACTGTTTCACACACTCACACACATACACACAGACACATTCACTCACATTCTCACACACAATCACAAAAACTCAGACACAATCACACACCCGTATACACACTCACACACACACAAACACACACAACTACACTCTCACAAACACACTCACACATTCACACACCTACACACAGAAACAACCACATTCTCACACACAATTGCACACACACAATTAGGCACCTACACATAGACACACACACATATAGACACACACACATATACTAACACACAATCACACACACTCACACACAATCGCACACTTATATACACACTCACACAATCACTCCCACTCACACAACTAGAATTTCACAAAGAAACACACTCACACCCACACACACTCACAGACTCATTCGCACTCACACACTCACACACTGCTGCACTCACACATCTACACACAGAGACACCAACACACATTCACAGAATGTCACAAACACACACACTCACACACTGCCACAAGCTCTCGCACACCTACTCACACACCAACACACACAGATTCACATGCACTCACACACACACTCACACAATGTCACACACACACTCACACACCTACACAAAGAAACACCCACATATTCAGACTGTCAGGCACAAACATGCACACACACAGTCACCCACTCATATACACATTCACTCACTCACTCCCACTCACACACCTGCACTCTCACAAACACCCTAACACACTCTCACCCTTACACACAGACACACACACACTCAGACAGAAATGCACTCCCACATATACTCACGCAATGTCACACACACACCTAAACAAAAACACACTCACACACACACAAACACAATGACACACTCATATACACACTCACACACTCATTCCCAATCACACCTATACTCTCACAAACTCACACACACACACACAGACACATGAGCACTCACGCACATTGACACAGTGCCATAAACAGTCACACACCTACACACATGTAGACACACCCACAAACACACAGACACACAGACTCACACGCATTCACACACACAATCAACCGGTCACACACTCTCACACACCTACTCACACAAACACTTACAGACACACACACACTAACACTGAAACACTGTCAAACACACTCTCAGACCTACACACACAAACCAACACACAAACACAGGCTCACATGCAAACACAAACACACTCACAAATAGTCACACACTCTCACCTGCACACACAGACACACTCACACCCACTCACAGACAAAAACACTCACACACAATCACACACTCGTATACACACTCACTCCCACTAACACACCAACACACACACAAACAAACGCATCATCAAACACACACACACATACAGCATTCACACAGGCACTCAGAAACTCCTACACTCACACACACTGTCACACACACTCACAAACACACGCAATCACACAGATTTCGGCACAATCACACACCTACACACACAGACTCACTCACACACATTCTCACACACAATCACACACACACACAATCACCCAATCGTATACACATTCACACACTCACTCCCACTCACACAACTACACACACACACTCTCACAGAGTCACATGCACTCACACCAACACTAAAACTGTCAGACACACACACCTGCACACAGACGCTCAGAAACTCAACCACAAACACAATCACCCACAATAACACACTCGTACACACACTCCCACTCTCACTCCCACTCACACTTACACACACACACTCACACACACACATATATTAACCACAAAGGCCCTCAAAAAGAAACACCTACACTCAAACGCTCACACACACTCTCACACACCCACACAAAATCACGAAGTCTGAGACACTGTTTCACACACTCACACACATACACACAGACACATTCACTCACATTCTCACACACAATCACAAAACCTCAGACACAATCACACACCCGTATACTCACTAACACACACACAAACACTCACACAACTACACTCTCACAAACACACTCACACATTCACACACCTACACACAGAAACAACCACATTCTCACACACAATTGCACACACACAATTACGCACCTACACATAGACACACACACATTTAGACACACACACATATACTAACACACAATCACACACTCACACACAATCGCACACTTATATACACACTCACACAATCACTCCCACTCACACAACTAGAATTTCACAAAGAAACACACTCACACCCACACACTCACAGACTCATTCGCTCTCACACACTCACACACTGCTGCAATCACTCATCTACACACACAGAGACACCAACACACTTTCTCAGAATGTCTCAAACACACACACTCACACACTGCCACAAGCTCTCGCACACCTACTCACACACCAACACACACAGATTCACATGCACTCACACACACACTCACACAATGTCACACGCACACTCACACACCTACACAAAGAAACACCCACATATTCCGTCTGTCAGGCACACACATGCACACACACAGTCACCCACTCATATACACATTCACTCACTCACTCCCACTCACACACCTGCACTCTCACAAACACCCTAACACACTCTCACACTTACACACAGACACACACACACTCAGACAGAAATGCACTCCCACATAGACTCACACAATATCACACACACACCTAAACAAAAACACACTCACACACACACAAACACAATGACACACTCATATACACACTCACACACTCATTCCCAATCACACTTACACTCTCAAAAACTCACACACACACACACAGACACATGAGCACTCTCGCACATTGACACCGTGCCATAAACAGTCACAAACCTACACACATGTAGGCTCACCCACAAACACACAGACACACAGACTCACACGCATTCACTCTCACAATCACCCGGTCACACACACTCACACACCTACTCACACACACACTTACAGACACACACGCAATAACACTGAAACACTGTCAAACACACTCGCACACCTACACACACAAACAAACCAACACACAAACACAGGCTCACATGCAATCACAAACACACTCACAAATAGTGACACACTCTCTCCTGCACACACAGACACACTGACACCCACTCACAGACAAAAACACTCACAAACAATCACACACTCGTATACACACTCTCTCCCACTAACACACCTACACACGCACAAACAAACGCATCATCAAACACACACACACTCACATACAGAAATCACACAGGCACTCAGACACTCCTACACTCACACACTGTCACACACACTCACAAACACACCCAATCACACAGATTTCGGCACAATCACACACCTACACACACAGACTCACTCACACACATTCTCACACCCAATCACACACACACACAATCACCCAATCTTATACACATTCACACACTCACTCCCACTCACACAACTACACACACACACTCTCACAGAGTCACATGCACTCACACCCACACTAAAACTGTCAGACACACACACCTGAACACAAAGACGCTCAGAACCTCAACCACAAACACAATCACACTCAATAACACACTCGTACACACACTCCCACTCTCACTCCCACTCACACTTACACACACACACTCACACACACACATATATTAACCACAAAGGCCCTCAAAGAGAAACACCTACACTCAAACGCTCTCACACACTCTCACACACCCACACAAAATCACGAAGTCTGAGACACTGTTTCACACACTCACACACATACACACAGACACATTCACTCACATTCTCACACACAATCACAAAAACTCAGACACAATCACACACCCGTATACACACTCACACACACACAAACACTCACACAACTACACTCTCACAAACACACTCACACATTCACACACCTACACACAGAAGCACCCACATTCTCACACACATTTGCTCACACACAATTACGCACCTACACATAGACACACACACATATAGACACACACACATACTCACACACAATCACACACACTCACACACAATCGCACACTTATATACACACTCACACAATCACTCCCACTCACACAACTGAAATTTCACAAAGAAACACACTCACACCCACACACACTCACAGACTCATTCGCACTCACACACTCACACACTGCTGCACTCACTCATCTACACACACAGAGACACCAACACACATTCTCAGAATGTCTCAAACACACACACTCACACACTGCCACAAGCTCTCGCACACCTACTCACACACCAACACACACAGATTCACATGCACTCACACACACACTCACACAATGTCACACACACAGACACACACCTACACACAGAAACACCCACATATTCAGACTGTCAGGCACACACAGGCACACACACAGTCACCCACTCATATACATATTCACTCACTCACTCCCACTCACACACCTGCACTCTCACAAACACCCTAACACACTCTCACACTTACTCACAGACACACACACACTCAGACAGAAATGCACTCCCACATAGACTCACACAATGTCACACACCCAACCTAAACAAAAACACACTCACACACACACAAACACAATGACACACTCATATACACACTCACACACTCATTCCCAATCACACTTACACTCTCAAAAACTCACACACACACACACAGACACATGAGCACTCTCGCACATTGACACCGTGCCATAAACAGTCACAAACCTACACACATGTAGGCTCACCCACAAACACACAGACACACAGACTCACACGCATTCACTCTCACAATCACCCGGTCACACACACTCACACACCTACTCACACACACACTTACAGACACACACGCAATAACACTGAAACACTGTCAAACACACTCGCACACCTACACACACAAACAAACCAACACACAAACACAGGCTCACATGCAATCACAAACACACTCACAAATAGTGACACACTCTCTCCTGCACACACAGACACACTGACACCCACTCACAGACAAAAACACTCACAAACAATCACACACTCGTATACACACTCTCTCCCACTAACACACCTACACACGCACAAACAAACGCATCATCAAACACACACACACTCACATACAGAAATCACACAGGCACTCAGACACTCCTACACTCACACACACTGTCACACACACTCACAAACACACCCAATCACACAGATTTCGGCACAATCACACACCTACACACACAGACTCACTCACACACATTCTCACACCCAATCACACACACACACAATCACCCAATCTTATACACATTCACACACTCACTCCCACTCACACAACTACACACACACACTCTCACAGAGTCACATGCACTCACACCCACACTAAAACTGTCAGACACACACACCTGAACACAAAGACGCTCAGAACCTCAACCACAAACACAATCACACTCAATAACACACTCGTACACACACTCCCACTCTCACTCCCACTCACACTTACACACACACACTCACACACACACATATATTAACCACAAAGGCCCTCAAAGAGAAACACCTACACTCAAACGCTCTCACACACTCTCACACACCCACACAAAATCACGAAGTCTGAGACACTGTTTCACACACTCACACACATACACACAGACACATTCACTCACATTCTCACACACAATCACAAAAACTCAGACACAATCACACACCCGTATACACACTCACACACACACAAACACACACAACTACACTCTCACAAACACACTCACACATTCACACACCTACACACAGAAACAACCACATTCTCACACACAATTGCACACACACAATTAGGCACCTACACATAGACACACACACATATAGACACACACACATATACTAACACACAATCACACACACTCACACACAATCGCACACTTATATACACACTCACACAATCACTCCCACTCACACAACTAGAATTTCACAAAGAAACACACTCACACCCACACACACTCACAGACTCATTCGCACTCACACACTCACACACTGCTGCACTCACACATCTACACACAGAGACACCAACACACATTCACAGAATGTCACAAACACACACACTCACACACTGCCACAAGCTCTCGCACACCTACTCACACACCAACACACACAGATTCACATGCACTCACACACACACTCACACAATGTCACACACACACTCACACACCTACACAAAGAAACACCCACATATTCAGACTGTCAGGCACAAACATGCACACACACAGTCACCCACTCATATACACATTCACTCACTCACTCCCACTCACACACCTGCACTCTCACAAACACCCTAACACACTCTCACCCTTACACACAGACACACACACACTCAGACAGAAATGCACTCCCACATATACTCACGCAATGTCACACACACACCTAAACAAAAACACACTCACACACACACAAACACAATGACACACTCATATACACACTCACACACTCATTCCCAATCACACCTATACTCTCACAAACTCACACACACACACACAGACACATGAGCACTCACGCACATTGACACAGTGCCATAAACAGTCACACACCTACACACATGTAGACACACCCACAAACACACAGACACACAGACTCACACGCATTCACACACACAATCAACCGGTCACACACTCTCACACACCTACTCACACAAACACTTACAGACACACACACACTAACACTGAAACACTGTCAAACACACTCTCAGACCTACACACACAAACCAACACACAAACACAGGCTCACATGCAAACACAAACACACTCACAAATAGTCACACACTCTCACCTGCACACACAGACACACTCACACCCACTCACAGACAAAAACACTCACACACAATCACACACTCGTATACACACTCACTCCCACTAACACACCAACACACACACAAACAAACGCATCATCAAACACACACACACATACAGCATTCACACAGGCACTCAGAAACTCCTACACTCACACACACTGTCACACACACTCACAAACACACGCAATCACACAGATTTCGGCACAATCACACACCTACACACACAGACTCACTCACACACATTCTCACACACAATCACACACACACACAATCACCCAATCGTATACACATTCACACACTCACTCCCACTCACACAACTACACACACACACTCTCACAGAGTCACATGCACTCACACCAACACTAAAACTGTCAGACACACACACCTGCACACAGACGCTCAGAAACTCAACCACAAACACAATCACCCACAATAACACACTCGTACACACACTCCCACTCTCACTCCCACTCACACTTACACACACACACTCACACACACACATATATTAACCACAAAGGCCCTCAAAAAGAAACACCTACACTCAAACGCTCACACACACTCTCACACACCCACACAAAATCACGAAGTCTGAGACACTGTTTCACACACTCACACACATACACACAGACACATTCACTCACATTCTCACACACAATCACAAAACCTCAGACACAATCACACACCCGTATACTCACTAACACACACACAAACACTCACACAACTACACTCTCACAAACACACTCACACATTCACACACCTACACACAGAAACAACCACATTCTCACACACAATTGCACACACACAATTACGCACCTACACATAGACACACACACATTTAGACACACACACATATACTAACACACAATCACACACTCACACACAATCGCACACTTATATACACACTCACACAATCACTCCCACTCACACAACTAGAATTTCACAAAGAAACACACTCACACCCACACACTCACAGACTCATTCGCTCTCACACACTCACACACTGCTGCAATCACTCATCTACACACACAGAGACACCAACACACTTTCTCAGAATGTCTCAAACACACACACTCACACACTGCCACAAGCTCTCGCACACCTACTCACACACCAACACACACAGATTCACATGCACTCACACACACACTCACACAATGTCACACGCACACTCACACACCTACACAAAGAAACACCCACATATTCCGTCTGTCAGGCACACACATGCACACACACACAGTCACCCACTCATATACACATTCACTCACTCACTCCCACTCACACACCTGCACTCTCACAAACACCCTAACACACTCTCACACTTACACACAGACACACACACACTCAGACAGAAATGCACTCCCACATAGACTCACACAATATCACACACACACCTAAACAAAAACACACTCACACACACACAAACACAATGACACACTCATATACACACTCACACACTCATTCCCAATCACACTTACACTCTCAAAAACTCACACACACACACACAGACACATGAGCACTCTCGCACATTGACACCGTGCCATAAACAGTCACAAACCTACACACATGTAGGCTCACCCACAAACACACAGACACACAGACTCACACGCATTCACTCTCACAATCACCCGGTCACACACACTCACACACCTACTCACACACACACTTACAGACACACACGCAATAACACTGAAACACTGTCAAACACACTCGCACACCTACACACACAAACAAACCAACACACAAACACAGGCTCACATGCAATCACAAACACACTCACAAATAGTGACACACTCTCTCCTGCACACACAGACACACTGACACCCACTCACAGACAAAAACACTCACAAACAATCACACACTCGTATACACACTCTCTCCCACTAACACACCTACACACGCACAAACAAACGCATCATCAAACACACACACACTCACATACAGAAATCACACAGGCACTCAGACACTCCTACACTCACACACACTGTCACACACACTCACAAACACACCCAATCACACAGATTTCGGCACAATCACACACCTACACACACAGACTCACTCACACACATTCTCACACCCAATCACACACACACACAATCACCCAATCTTATACACATTCACACACTCACTCCCACTCACACAACTACACACACACACTCTCACAGAGTCACATGCACTCACACCCACACTAAAACTGTCAGACACACACACCTGAACACAAAGACGCTCAGAACCTCAACCACAAACACAATCACACTCAATAACACACTCGTACACACACTCCCACTCTCACTCCCACTCACACTTACACACACACACTCACACACACACATATATTAACCACAAAGGCCCTCAAAGAGAAACACCTACACTCAAACGCTCTCACACACTCTCACACACCCACACAAAATCACGAAGTCTGAGACACTGTTTCACACACTCACACACATACACACAGACACATTCACTCACATTCTCACACACAATCACAAAAACTCAGACACAATCACACACCCGTATACACACTCACACACACACAAACACTCACACAACTACACTCTCACAAACACACTCACACATTCACACACCTACACACAGAAGCACCCACATTCTCACACACATTTGCTCACACACAATTACGCACCTACACATAGACACACACACATATAGACACACACACATACTCACACACAATCACACACACTCACACACAATCGCACACTTATATACACACTCACACAATCACTCCCACTCACACAACTGAAATTTCACAAAGAAACACACTCACACCCACACACACTCACAGACTCATTCGCACTCACACACTCACACACTGCTGCACTCACTCATCTACACACACAGAGACACCAACACACATTCTCAGAATGTCTCAAACACACACACTCACACACTGCCACAAGCTCTCGCACACCTACTCACACACCAACACACACAGATTCACATGCACTCACACACACACTCACACAATGTCACACACACAGACACACACCTACACACAGAAACACCCACATATTCAGACTGTCAGGCACACACAGGCACACACACAGTCACCCACTCATATACATATTCACTCACTCACTCCCACTCACACACCTGCACTCTCACAAACACCCTAACACACTCTCACACTTACTCACAGACACACACACACTCAGACAGAAATGCACTCCCACATAGACTCACACAATGTCACACACCCAACCTAAACAAAAACACACTCACACACACACAAACACAATGACACACTCATATACACACTCACACACTCATTCCCAATCACACTTACACTCTCAAAAACTCACACACACACACACAGACACATGAGCACTCTCGCACATTGACACCGTGCCATAAACAGTCACAAACCTACACACATGTAGGCTCACCCACAAACACACAGACACACAGACTCACACGCATTCACTCTCACAATCACCCGGTCACACACACTCACACACCTACTCACACACACACTTACAGACACACACGCAATAACACTGAAACACTGTCAAACACACTCGCACACCTACACACACAAACAAACCAACACACAAACACAGGCTCACATGCAATCACAAACACACTCACAAATAGTGACACACTCTCTCCTGCACACACAGACACACTGACACCCACTCACAGACAAAAACACTCACAAACAATCACACACTCGTATACACACTCTCTCCCACTAACACACCTACACACGCACAAACAAACGCATCATCAAACACACACACACTCACATACAGAAATCACACAGGCACTCAGACACTCCTACACTCACACACACTGTCACACACACTCACAAACACACCCAATCACACAGATTTCGGCACAATCACACACCTACACACACAGACTCACTCACACACATTCTCACACCCAATCACACACACACACAATCACCCAATCTTATACACATTCACACACTCACTCCCACTCACACAACTACACACACACACTCTCACAGAGTCACATGCACTCACACCCACACTAAAACTGTCAGACACACACACCTGAACACAAAGACGCTCAGAACCTCAACCACAAACACAATCACACTCAATAACACACTCGTACACACACTCCCACTCTCACTCCCACTCACACTTACACACACACACTCACACACACACATATATTAACCACAAAGGCCCTCAAAGAGAAACACCTACACTCAAACGCTCTCACACACTCTCACACACCCACACAAAATCACGAAGTCTGAGACACTGTTTCACACACTCACACACATACACACAGACACATTCACTCACATTCTCACACACAATCACAAAAACTCAGACACAATCACACACCCGTATACACACTCACACACACACAAACACACACAACTACACTCTCACAAACACACTCACACATTCACACACCTACACACAGAAACAACCACATTCTCACACACAATTGCACACACACAATTAGGCACCTACACATAGACACACACACATATAGACACACACACATATACTAACACACAATCACACACACTCACACACAATCGCACACTTATATACACACTCACACAATCACTCCCACTCACACAACTAGAATTTCACAAAGAAACACACTCACACCCACACACACTCACAGACTCATTCGCACTCACACACTCACACACTGCTGCACTCACACATCTACACACAGAGACACCAACACACATTCACAGAATGTCACAAACACACACACTCACACACTGCCACAAGCTCTCGCACACCTACTCACACACCAACACACACAGATTCACATGCACTCACACACACACTCACACAATGTCACACACACACTCACACACCTACACAAAGAAACACCCACATATTCAGACTGTCAGGCACAAACATGCACACACACAGTCACCCACTCATATACACATTCACTCACTCACTCCCACTCACACACCTGCACTCTCACAAACACCCTAACACACTCTCACCCTTACACACAGACACACACACACTCAGACAGAAATGCACTCCCACATATACTCACGCAATGTCACACACACACCTAAACAAAAACACACTCACACACACACAAACACAATGACACACTCATATACACACTCACACACTCATTCCCAATCACACCTATACTCTCACAAACTCACACACACACACAGACACATGAGCACTCACGCACATTGACACAGTGCCATAAACAGTCACACACCTACACACATGTAGACACACCCACAAACACACAGACACACAGACTCACACGCATTCACACACACAATCACCCGGTCACACACACTCACACACCTACTCACACAAACACTTACAGACACACACACTAACACTGAAACACTGTCAAACACACTCGCACACCTACACACACAAACAAACCAAAACACAAACACAGGCTCACATGCAATCACAAACACACTCACATATAGTGACACACTCACACCTGCACACACAGACACACTCACGCCCACTCACAGACAAAAACTCTCACAAACAATCACACACTCGTATACACACTCTCCCACTAACACACCTACACACACACTAACAAACGCATCATCAAACACACACACACTCACATACAGAAATCACACAGGCACTCAGACACTCCTACACTCACACACACTGTCACACACACTCACAAACCCACGCAATCACGCAGATTTCGGCAAAATCACACACCTACACACACAGGCTCCCTCACACACAATCACACACACTCACACACAATCACACAAATCATATACACATTCTCACACTCACACACACTCACACAACTACACACACTCACAGAGTCACATGCACTCACGCCCTCACTAAAACGGTCAAAAACACACACCTGCACACAAAGACGATCAGAAACTAACCCACAAACACAATCACACACAATAACACAATCGTACACACACTCCCACTCTCACTCCCACTCACACTTACACACACACACTCACACACACACATATATTAACCACAAAGGCCCTCAAAAAGAAACACCTACACTCAAACGCTCACACACACTCTCACACACCCACACAAAATCACGAAGTCTGAGACACTGTTTCACACACTCACACACATACACACAGACACATTCACTCACATTCTCACACACAATCACAAAATCTCAGACACAATCACACACCCGTATACACACTCACACACACACAAACACTCACACAACTACACTCTCACAAACACACTCACACATTCACACACCTACACACAGAAACAACCACATTCTCACACACAATTGCACACACACAATTACGCACCTACACATAGACACACACACATATAGGCACACACACATACTCACACACAATCACACACACTCACACACAATCGCACACTTATATACAGGCTCACACAGTCACTCCCACTCACACAACTGAAATTTCACAATGAAACACACTCACACCCACACACACTCACAGACTCATTCGCACTCACACACTCACACACTGCTGCACTCACTCATCTACACACACAGAGACACCAACACACATTCTCAGAATGTCTCAAACACACACACTCACACACTGCCACAAGCTCTCGCACACCTACTCACACACCAACACACACAGATTCACATGCACTCACACACACACTCACACAATGTCACACAAACAGACACACACCTACACACAGAAACACCCACATATTCAGACTGTCAGGCACACACAGGCACACACACAGTCACCCACTCATATACATATTCACTCACTCACTCCCACTCACACACCTGCACTGTCACAAACACCCTAACACACTCTCACACTTACTCACAGACACACACACACTCAGACAGAAATGCACTCCCACATAGACTCACACAATGTCACACACCCAACCTAAACAAAAACACACTCACACACACACAAACACAATGACACACTCATATACACACTCACACACTCATTCCCAATCACACTTACACTCTCAAAAACTCACACACACACACACAGACACATGAGCACTCACGCACATTGACACAGTGCCATAAACAGTCACAAACCTACACACATGTAGGCTCACCCACAAACACACAGACACACAGACTCACACGCATTCACTCTCACAATCACCCGGTCACACACACTCACACACCTACTCACACAAACACTTACAGACACACACGCACTAACACTGAAACACTGTCAAACACACTCGCACACCTACACACACACACAAACCAACACACAAACACAGGCTCACATGCAATCACAAACACACTCACAAATAGTGACACACTCTCTCCTGCACACACTGACACCCACTCACAGACAAAAACATTCACAAACAATCACACACTCGTATACACACTCTCTCCCACTAACACACCTACACACGCACATACAAACGCATCATCAAACACACACACACTCACATACAGAAATCACACAGGCACTCAGACACTCCTACACTCACACACACTGTCACACACACTCACAAACACACCCAATCACACAGATTTCGGCACAATCACACACCTACACACACAGACTCACTCACACACATTCTCACACCCAATCACACACACACACAATCACCCAATCTTATACACATTCACACACTCACTCCCACTCACACAACTACACACACACACTCTCACAGAGTCACATGCACTCACACCCACACTAAAACGGTCAGACACACACACCTGAACACAAAGACGCTCAGAACCTCAACCACAAACACAATCACACTCAATAACACACTCGTACACACACTCCCACTCTCACTCCCACTCACACTTACACACACACACTCACACACACACATATATTAACCACAAAGGCCCTCAAAGAGAAACACCTACACTCAAACGCTCTCACACACTCTCACACACCCACACAAAATCACGAAGTCTGAGACACTGTTTCACACACTCACACACATACACACAGACACATTCACTCACATTCTCACACACAATCACAAAAACTCAGACACAATCACACACCCGTATACACACTCACACACACACAAACACACACAACTACACTCTCACAAACACACTCACACATTCACACACCTACACACAGAAACAACCACATTCTCACACACAATTGCACACACACAATTAGGCACCTACACATAGACACACACACATATAGACACACACACATATACTAACACACAATCACACACACTCACACACAATCGCACACTTATATACACACTCACACAATCACTCCCACTCACACAACTAGAATTTCACAAAGAAACACACTCACACCCACACACACTCACAGACTCATTCGCACTCACACACTCACACACTGCTGCACTCACACATCTACACACAGAGACACCAACACACATTCACAGAATGTCACAAACACACACACTCACACACTGCCACAAGCTCTCGCACACCTACTCACACACCAACACACACAGATTCACATGCACTCACACACACACTCACACAATGTCACACACACACTCACACACCTACACAAAGAAACACCCACATATTCAGACTGTCAGGCACAAACATGCACACACACAGTCACCCACTCATATACACATTCACTCACTCACTCCCACTCACACACCTGCACTCTCACAAACACCCTAACACACTCTCACCCTTACACACAGACACACACACACTCAGACAGAAATGCACTCCCACATATACTCACGCAATGTCACACACACACCTAAACAAAAACACACTCACACACACACAAACACAATGACACACTCATATACACACTCACACACTCATTCCCAATCACACCTATACTCTCACAAACTCACACACACACACACAGACACATGAGCACTCACGCACATTGACACAGTGCCATAAACAGTCACACACCTACACACATGTAGACACACCCACAAACACACAGACACACAGACTCACACGCATTCACACACACAATCAACCGGTCACACACTCTCACACACCTACTCACACAAACACTTACAGACACACACACACTAACACTGAAACACTGTCAAACACACTCTCAGACCTACACACACAAACCAACACACAAACACAGGCTCACATGCAAACACAAACACACTCACAAATAGTCACACACTCTCACCTGCACACACAGACACACTCACACCCACTCACAGACAAAAACACTCACACACAATCACACACTCGTATACACACTCACTCCCACTAACACACCAACACACACACAAACAAACGCATCATCAAACACACACACACATACAGCATTCACACAGGCACTCAGAAACTCCTACACTCACACACACTGTCACACACACTCACAAACACACGCAATCACACAGATTTCGGCACAATCACACACCTACACACACAGACTCACTCACACACATTCTCACACACAATCACACACACACACAATCACCCAATCGTATACACATTCACACACTCACTCCCACTCACACAACTACACACACACACTCTCACAGAGTCACATGCACTCACACCAACACTAAAACTGTCAGACACACACACCTGCACACAGACGCTCAGAAACTCAACCACAAACACAATCACCCACAATAACACACTCGTACACACACTCCCACTCTCACTCCCACTCACACTTACACACACACACTCACACACACACATATATTAACCACAAAGGCCCTCAAAAAGAAACACCTACACTCAAACGCTCACACACACTCTCACACACCCACACAAAATCACGAAGTCTGAGACACTGTTTCACACACTCACACACATACACACAGACACATTCACTCACATTCTCACACACAATCACAAAACCTCAGACACAATCACACACCCGTATACTCACTAACACACACACAAACACTCACACAACTACACTCTCACAAACACACTCACACATTCACACACCTACACACAGAAACAACCACATTCTCACACACAATTGCACACACACAATTACGCACCTACACATAGACACACACACATTTAGACACACACACATATACTAACACACAATCACACACTCACACACAATCGCACACTTATATACACACTCACACAATCACTCCCACTCACACAACTAGAATTTCACAAAGAAACACACTCACACCCACACACTCACAGACTCATTCGCTCTCACACACTCACACACTGCTGCAATCACTCATCTACACACACAGAGACACCAACACACTTTCTCAGAATGTCTCAAACACACACACTCACACACTGCCACAAGCTCTCGCACACCTACTCACACACCAACACACACAGATTCACATGCACTCACACACACACTCACACAATGTCACACGCACACTCACACACCTACACAAAGAAACACCCACATATTCCGTCTGTCAGGCACACACATGCACACACACACAGTCACCCACTCATATACACATTCACTCACTCACTCCCACTCACACACCTGCACTCTCACAAACACCCTAACACACTCTCACACTTACACACAGACACACACACACTCAGACAGAAATGCACTCCCACATAGACTCACACAATATCACACACACACCTAAACAAAAACACACTCACACACACACAAACACAATGACACACTCATATACACACTCACACACTCATTCCCAATCACACTTACACTCTCAAAAACTCACACACACACACACAGACACATGAGCACTCTCGCACATTGACACCGTGCCATAAACAGTCACAAACCTACACACATGTAGGCTCACCCACAAACACACAGACACACAGACTCACACGCATTCACTCTCACAATCACCCGGTCACACACACTCACACACCTACTCACACACACACTTACAGACACACACGCAATAACACTGAAACACTGTCAAACACACTCGCACACCTACACACACAAACAAACCAACACACAAACACAGGCTCACATGCAATCACAAACACACTCACAAATAGTGACACACTCTCTCCTGCACACACAGACACACTGACACCCACTCACAGACAAAAACACTCACAAACAATCACACACTCGTATACACACTCTCTCCCACTAACACACCTACACACGCACAAACAAACGCATCATCAAACACACACACACTCACATACAGAAATCACACAGGCACTCAGACACTCCTACACTCACACACACTGTCACACACACTCACAAACACACCCAATCACACAGATTTCGGCACAATCACACACCTACACACACAGACTCACTCACACACATTCTCACACCCAATCACACACACACACAATCACCCAATCTTATACACATTCACACACTCACTCCCACTCACACAACTACACACACACACTCTCACAGAGTCACATGCACTCACACCCACACTAAAACTGTCAGACACACACACCTGAACACAAAGACGCTCAGAACCTCAACCACAAACACAATCACACTCAATAACACACTCGTACACACACTCCCACTCTCACTCCCACTCACACTTACACACACACACTCACACACACACATATATTAACCACAAAGGCCCTCAAAGAGAAACACCTACACTCAAACGCTCTCACACACTCTCACACACCCACACAAAATCACGAAGTCTGAGACACTGTTTCACACACTCACACACATACACACAGACACATTCACTCACATTCTCACACACAATCACAAAAACTCAGACACAATCACACACCCGTATACACACTCACACACACACAAACACTCACACAACTACACTCTCACAAACACACTCACACATTCACACACCTACACACAGAAGCACCCACATTCTCACACACATTTGCTCACACACAATTACGCACCTACACATAGACACACACACATATAGACACACACACATACTCACACACAATCACACACACTCACACACAATCGCACACTTATATACACACTCACACAATCACTCCCACTCACACAACTGAAATTTCACAAAGAAACACACTCACACCCACACACACTCACAGACTCATTCGCACTCACACACTCACACACTGCTGCACTCACTCATCTACACACACAGAGACACCAACACACATTCTCAGAATGTCTCAAACACACACACTCACACACTGCCACAAGCTCTCGCACACCTACTCACACACCAACACACACAGATTCACATGCACTCACACACACACTCACACAATGTCACACACACAGACACACACCTACACACAGAAACACCCACATATTCAGACTGTCAGGCACACACAGGCACACACACAGTCACCCACTCATATACATATTCACTCACTCACTCCCACTCACACACCTGCACTCTCACAAACACCCTAACACACTCTCACACTTACTCACAGACACACACACACTCAGACAGAAATGCACTCCCACATAGACTCACACAATGTCACACACCCAACCTAAACAAAAACACACTCACACACACACAAACACAATGACACACTCATATACACACTCACACACTCATTCCCAATCACACTTACACTCTCAAAAACTCACACACACACACACAGACACATGAGCACTCTCGCACATTGACACCGTGCCATAAACAGTCACAAACCTACACACATGTAGGCTCACCCACAAACACACAGACACACAGACTCACACGCATTCACTCTCACAATCACCCGGTCACACACACTCACACACCTACTCACACACACACTTACAGACACACACGCAATAACACTGAAACACTGTCAAACACACTCGCACACCTACACACACAAACAAACCAACACACAAACACAGGCTCACATGCAATCACAAACACACTCACAAATAGTGACACACTCTCTCCTGCACACACAGACACACTGACACCCACTCACAGACAAAAACACTCACAAACAATCACACACTCGTATACACACTCTCTCCCACTAACACACCTACACACGCACAAACAAACGCATCATCAAACACACACACACTCACATACAGAAATCACACAGGCACTCAGACGCTCCTACACTCACACACACTGTCACACACACTCACAAACACACCCAATCACACAGATTTCGGCACAATCACACACCTACACACACAGACTCACTCACACACATTCTCACACCCAATCACACACACACACAATCACCCAATCTTATACACATTCACACACTCACTCCCACTCACACAACTACACACACACACTCTCACAGAGTCACATGCACTCACACCCACACTAAAACTGTCAGACACACACACCTGAACACAAAGACGCTCAGAACCTCAACCACAAACACAATCACACTCAATAACACACTCGTACACACACTCCCACTCTCACTCCCACTCACACTTACACACACACACTCACACACACACATATATTAACCACAAAGGCCCTCAAAGAGAAACACCTACACTCAAACGCTCTCACACACTCTCACACACCCACACAAAATCACGAAGTCTGAGACACTGTTTCACACACTCACACACATACACACAGACACATTCACTCACATTCTCACACACAATCACAAAAACTCAGACACAATCACACACCCGTATACACACTCACACACACACAAACACACACAACTACACTCTCACAAACACACTCACACATTCACACACCTACACACAGAAACAACCACATTCTCACACACAATTGCACACACACAATTAGGCACCTACACATAGACACACACACATATAGACACACACACATATACTAACACACAATCACACACACTCACACACAATCGCACACTTATATACACACTCACACAATCACTCCCACTCACACAACTAGAATTTCACAAAGAAACACACTCACACCCACACACACTCACAGACTCATTCGCACTCACACACTCACACACTGCTGCACTCACACATCTACACACAGAGACACCAACACACATTCACAGAATGTCACAAACACACACACTCACACACTGCCACAAGCTCTCGCACACCTACTCACACACCAACACACACAGATTCACATGCACTCACACACACACTCACACAATGTCACACACACACTCACACACCTACACAAAGAAACACCCACATATTCAGACTGTCAGGCACAAACATGCACACACACAGTCACCCACTCATATACACATTCACTCACTCACTCCCACTCACACACCTGCACTCTCACAAACACCCTAACACACTCTCACCCTTACACACAGACACACACACACTCAGACAGAAATGCACTCCCACATATACTCACGCAATGTCACACACACACCTAAACAAAAACACACTCACACACACACAAACACAATGACACACTCATATACACACTCACACACTCATTCCCAATCACACCTATACTCTCACAAACTCACACACACACACACAGACACATGAGCACTCACGCACATTGACACAGTGCCATAAACAGTCACACACCTACACACATGTAGACACACCCACAAACACACAGACACACAGACTCACACGCATTCACACACACAATCAACCGGTCACACACTCTCACACACCTACTCACACAAACACTTACAGACACACACACACTAACACTGAAACACTGTCAAACACACTCTCAGACCTACACACACAAACCAACACACAAACACAGGCTCACATGCAAACACAAACACACTCACAAATAGTCACACACTCTCACCTGCACACACAGACACACTCACACCCACTCACAGACAAAAACACTCACACACAATCACACACTCGTATACACACTCACTCCCACTAACACACCAACACACACACAAACAAACGCATCATCAAACACACACACACATACAGCATTCACACAGGCACTCAGAAACTCCTACACTCACACACACTGTCACACACACTCACAAACACACGCAATCACACAGATTTCGGCACAATCACACACCTACACACACAGACTCACTCACACACATTCTCACACACAATCACACACACACACAATCACCCAATCGTATACACATTCACACACTCACTCCCACTCACACAACTACACACACACACTCTCACAGAGTCACATGCACTCACACCAACACTAAAACTGTCAGACACACACACCTGCACACAGACGCTCAGAAACTCAACCACAAACACAATCACCCACAATAACACACTCGTACACACACTCCCACTCTCACTCCCACTCACACTTACACACACACACTCACACACACACATATATTAACCACAAAGGCCCTCAAAAAGAAACACCTACACTCAAACGCTCACACACACTCTCACACACCCACACAAAATCACGAAGTCTGAGACACTGTTTCACACACTCACACACATACACACAGACACATTCACTCACATTCTCACACACAATCACAAAACCTCAGACACAATCACACACCCGTATACTCACTAACACACACACAAACACTCACACAACTACACTCTCACAAACACACTCACACATTCACACACCTACACACAGAAACAACCACATTCTCACACACAATTGCACACACACAATTACGCACCTACACATAGACACACACACATTTAGACACACACACATATACTAACACACAATCACACACTCACACACAATCGCACACTTATATACACACTCACACAATCACTCCCACTCACACAACTAGAATTTCACAAAGAAACACACTCACACCCACACACTCACAGACTCATTCGCTCTCACACACTCACACACTGCTGCAATCACTCATCTACACACACAGAGACACCAACACACTTTCTCAGAATGTCTCAAACACACACACTCACACACTGCCACAAGCTCTCGCACACCTACTCACACACCAACACACACAGATTCACATGCACTCACACACACACTCACACAATGTCACACGCACACTCACACACCTACACAAAGAAACACCCACATATTCCGTCTGTCAGGCACACACATGCACACACACACAGTCACCCACTCATATACACATTCACTCACTCACTCCCACTCACACACCTGCACTCTCACAAACACCCTAACACACTCTCACACTTACACACAGACACACACACACTCAGACAGAAATGCACTCCCACATAGACTCACACAATATCACACACACACCTAAACAAAAACACACTCACACACACACAAACACAATGACACACTCATATACACACTCACACACTCATTCCCAATCACACTTACACTCTCAAAAACTCACACACACACACACAGACACATGAGCACTCTCGCACATTGACACCGTGCCATAAACAGTCACAAACCTACACACATGTAGGCTCACCCACAAACACACAGACACACAGACTCACACGCATTCACTCTCACAATCACCCGGTCACACACACTCACACACCTACTCACACACACACTTACAGACACACACGCAATAACACTGAAACACTGTCAAACACACTCGCACACCTACACACACAAACAAACCAACACACAAACACAGGCTCACATGCAATCACAAACACACTCACAAATAGTGACACACTCTCTCCTGCACACACAGACACACTGACACCCACTCACAGACAAAAACACTCACAAACAATCACACACTCGTATACACACTCTCTCCCACTAACACACCTACACACGCACAAACAAACGCATCATCAAACACACACACACTCACATACAGAAATCACACAGGCACTCAGACACTCCTACACTCACACACACTGTCACACACACTCACAAACACACCCAATCACACAGATTTCGGCACAATCACACACCTACACACACAGACTCACTCACACACATTCTCACACCCAATCACACACACACACAATCACCCAATCTTATACACATTCACACACTCACTCCCACTCACACAACTACACACACACACTCTCACAGAGTCACATGCACTCACACCCACACTAAAACTGTCAGACACACACACCTGAACACAAAGACGCTCAGAACCTCAACCACAAACACAATCACACTCAATAACACACTCGTACACACACTCCCACTCTCACTCCCACTCACACTTACACACACACACTCACACACACACATATATTAACCACAAAGGCCCTCAAAGAGAAACACCTACACTCAAACGCTCTCACACACTCTCACACACCCACACAAAATCACGAAGTCTGAGACACTGTTTCACACACTCACACACATACACACAGACACATTCACTCACATTCTCACACACAATCACAAAAACTCAGACACAATCACACACCCGTATACACACTCACACACACACAAACACTCACACAACTACACTCTCACAAACACACTCACACATTCACACACCTACACACAGAAGCACCCACATTCTCACACACATTTGCTCACACACAATTACGCACCTACACATAGACACACACACATATAGACACACACACATACTCACACACAATCACACACACTCACACACAATCGCACACTTATATACACACTCACACAATCACTCCCACTCACACAACTGAAATTTCACAAATAAACACACTCACACCCACACACACTCACAGACTCATTCGCACTCACACACTCACACACTGCTGCACTCACTCATCTACACACACAGAGACACCAACACACATTCTCAGAATGTCTCAAACACACACACTCACACACTGCCACAAGCTCTCGCACACCTACTCACACACCAACACACACAGATTCACATGCACTCACACACACACTCACACAATGTCACACACACAGACACACACCTACACACAGAAACACCCACATATTCAGACTGTCAGGCACACACAGGCACACACACAGTCACCCACTCATATACATATTCACTCACTCACTCCCACTCACACACCTGCACTCTCACAAACACCCTAACACACTCTCACACTTACTCACAGACACACACACACTCAGACAGAAATGCACTCCCACATAGACTCACACAATGTCACACACCCAACCTAAACAAAAACACACTCACACACACACAAACACAATGACACACTCATATACACACTCACACACTCATTCCCAATCACACTTACACTCTCAAAAACTCACACACACACACACAGACACATGAGCACTCTCGCACATTGACACCGTGCCATAAACAGTCACAAACCTACACACATGTAGGCTCACCCACAAACACACAGACACACAGACTCACACGCATTCACTCTCACAATCACCCGGTCACACACACTCACACACCTACTCACACACACACTTACAGACACACACGCAATAACACTGAAACACTGTCAAACACACTCGCACACCTACACACACAAACAAACCAACACACAAACACAGGCTCACATGCAATCACAAACACACTCACAAATAGTGACACACTCTCTCCTGCACACACAGACACACTGACACCCACTCACAGACAAAAACACTCACAAACAATCACACACTCGTATACACACTCTCTCCCACTAACACACCTACACACGCACAAACAAACGCATCATCAAACACACACACACTCACATACAGAAATCACACAGGCACTCAGACACTCCTACACTCACACACACTGTCACACACACTCACAAACACACCCAATCACACAGATTTCGGCACAATCACACACCTACACACACAGACTCACTCACACACATTCTCACACCCAATCACACACACACACAATCACCCAATCTTATACACATTCACACACTCACTCCCACTCACACAACTACACACACACACTCTCACAGAGTCACATGCACTCACACCCACACTAAAACTGTCAGACACACACACCTGAACACAAAGACGCTCAGAACCTCAACCACAAACACAATCACACTCAATAACACACTCGTACACACACTCCCACTCTCACTCCCACTCACACTTACACACACACACTCACACACACACATATATTAACCACAAAGGCCCTCAAAGAGAAACACCTACACTCAAACGCTCTCACACACTCTCACACACCCACACAAAATCACGAAGTCTGAGACACTGTTTCACACACTCACACACATACACACAGACACATTCACTCACATTCTCACACACAATCACAAAAACTCAGACACAATCACACACCCGTATACACACTCACACACACACAAACACACACAACTACACTCTCACAAACACACTCACACATTCACACACCTACACACAGAAACAACCACATTCTCACACACAATTGCACACACACAATTAGGCACCTACACATAGACACACACACATATAGACACACACACATATACTAACACACAATCACACACACTCACACACAATCGCACACTTATATACACACTCACACAATCACTCCCACTCACACAACTAGAATTTCACAAAGAAACACACTCACACCCACACACACTCACAGACTCATTCGCACTCACACACTCACACACTGCTGCACTCACACATCTACACACAGAGACACCAACACACATTCACAGAATGTCACAAACACACACACTCACACACTGCCACAAGCTCTCGCACACCTACTCACACACCAACACACACAGATTCACATGCACTCACACACACACTCACACAATGTCACACACACACTCACACACCTACACAAAGAAACACCCACATATTCAGACTGTCAGGCACAAACATGCACACACACAGTCACCCACTCATATACACATTCACTCACTCACTCCCACTCACACACCTGCACTCTCACAAACACCCTAACACACTCTCACCCTTACACACAGACACACACACACTCAGACAGAAATGCACTCCCACATATACTCACGCAATGTCACACACACACCTAAACAAAAACACACTCACACACACACAAACACAATGACACACTCATATACACACTCACACACTCATTCCCAATCACACCTATACTCTCACAAACTCACACACACACACACAGACACATGAGCACTCACGCACATTGACACAGTGCCATAAACAGTCACACACCTACACACATGTAGACACACCCACAAACACACAGACACACAGACTCACACGCATTCACACACACAATCAACCGGTCACACACTCTCACACACCTACTCACACAAACACTTACAGACACACACACACTAACACTGAAACACTGTCAAACACACTCTCAGACCTACACACACAAACCAACACACAAACACAGGCTCACATGCAAACACAAACACACTCACAAATAGTCACACACTCTCACCTGCACACACAGACACACTCACACCCACTCACAGACAAAAACACTCACACACAATCACACACTCGTATACACACTCACTCCCACTAACACACCAACACACACACAAACAAACGCATCATCAAACACACACACACATACAGCATTCACACAGGCACTCAGAAACTCCTACACTCACACACACTGTCACACACACTCACAAACACACGCAATCACACAGATTTCGGCACAATCACACACCTACACACACAGACTCACTCACACACATTCTCACACACAATCACACACACACACAATCACCCAATCGTATACACATTCACACACTCACTCCCACTCACACAACTACACACACACACTCTCACAGAGTCACATGCACTCACACCAACACTAAAACTGTCAGACACACACACCTGCACACAGACGCTCAGAAACTCAACCACAAACACAATCACCCACAATAACACACTCGTACACACACTCCCACTCTCACTCCCACTCACACTTACACACACACACTCACACACACACATATATTAACCACAAAGGCCCTCAAAAAGAAACACCTACACTCAAACGCTCACACACACTCTCACACACCCACACAAAATCACGAAGTCTGAGACACTGTTTCACACACTCACACACATACACACAGACACATTCACTCACATTCTCACACACAATCACAAAACCTCAGACACAATCACACACCCGTATACTCACTAACACACACACAAACACTCACACAACTACACTCTCACAAACACACTCACACATTCACACACCTACACACAGAAACAACCACATTCTCACACACAATTGCACACACACAATTACGCACCTACACATAGACACACACACATTTAGACACACACACATATACTAACACACAATCACACACTCACACACAATCGCACACTTATATACACACTCACACAATCACTCCCACTCACACAACTAGAATTTCACAAAGAAACACACTCACACCCACACACTCACAGACTCATTCGCTCTCACACACTCACACACTGCTGCAATCACTCATCTACACACACAGAGACACCAACACACTTTCTCAGAATGTCTCAAACACACACACTCACACACTGCCACAAGCTCTCGCACACCTACTCACACACCAACACACACAGATTCACATGCACTCACACACACACTCACACAATGTCACACGCACACTCACACACCTACACAAAGAAACACCCACATATTCCGTCTGTCAGGCACACACATGCACACACACACAGTCACCCACTCATATACACATTCACTCACTCACTCCCACTCACACACCTGCACTCTCACAAACACCCTAACACACTCTCACACTTACACACAGACACACACACACTCAGACAGAAATGCACTCCCACATAGACTCACACAATATCACACACACACCTAAACAAAAACACACTCACACACACACAAACACAATGACACACTCATATACACACTCACACACTCATTCCCAATCACACTTACACTCTCAAAAACTCACACACACACACACAGACACATGAGCACTCTCGCACATTGACACCGTGCCATAAACAGTCACAAACCTACACACATGTAGGCTCACCCACAAACACACAGACACACAGACTCACACGCATTCACTCTCACAATCACCCGGTCACACACACTCACACACCTACTCACACACACACTTACAGACACACACGCAATAACACTGAAACACTGTCAAACACACTCGCACACCTACACACACAAACAAACCAACACACAAACACAGGCTCACATGCAATCACAAACACACTCACAAATAGTGACACACTCTCTCCTGCACACACAGACACACTGACACCCACTCACAGACAAAAACACTCACAAACAATCACACACTCGTATACACACTCTCTCCCACTAACACACCTACACACGCACAAACAAACGCATCATCAAACACACACACACTCACATACAGAAATCACACAGGCACTCAGACACTCCTACACTCACACACACTGTCACACACACTCACAAACACACCCAATCACACAGATTTCGGCACAATCACACACCTACACACACAGACTCACTCACACACATTCTCACACCCAATCACACACACACACAATCACCCAATCTTATACACATTCACACACTCACTCCCACTCACACAACTACACACACACACTCTCACAGAGTCACATGCACTCACACCCACACTAAAACGGTCAGACACACACACCTGAACACAAAGACGCTCAGAACCTCAACCACAAACACAATCACACTCAATAACACACTCGTACACACACTCCCACTCTCACTCCCACTCACACTTACACACACACACTCACACACACACATATATTAACCACAAAGGCCCTCAAAGAGAAACACCTACACTCAAACGCTCTCACACACTCTCACACACCCACACAAAATCACGAAGTCTGAGACACTGTTTCACACACTCACACACATACACACAGACACATTCACTCACATTCTCACACACAATCACAAAAACTCAGACACAATCACACACCCGTATACACACTCACACACACACAAACACACACAACTACACTCTCACAAACACACTCACACATTCACACACCTACACACAGAAACAACCACATTCTCACACACAATTGCACACACACAATTAGGCACCTACACATAGACACACACACATATAGACACACACACATATACTAACACACAATCACACACACTCACACACAATCGCACACTTATATACACACTCACACAATCACTCCCACTCACACAACTAGAATTTCACAAAGAAACACACTCACACCCACACACACTCACAGACTCATTCGCACTCACACACTCACACACTGCTGCACTCACACATCTACACACACAGAGACACCAACACACATTCACAGAATGTCACAAACACACACACTCACACACTGCCACAAGCTCTCGCACACCTACTCACACACCAACACACACAGATTCACATGCACTCACACACACACTCACACAATGTCACACACACACTCACACACCTACACAAAGAAACACCCACATATTCAGACTGTCAGGCACAAACATGCACACACACAGTCACCCACTCATATACACATTCACTCACTCACTCCCACTCACACACCTGCACTCTCACAAACACCCTAACACACTCTCACCCTTACACACAGACACACACACACTCAGACAGAAATGCACTCCCACATATACTCACGCAATGTCACACACACACCTAAACAAAAACACACTCACACACACACAAACACAATGACACACTCATATACACACTCACACACTCATTCCCAATCACACCTATACTCTCACAAACTCACACACACACACAGACACATGAGCACTCACGCACATTGACACAGTGCCATAAACAGTCACACACCTACACACATGTAGACACACCCACAAACACACAGACACACAGACTCACACGCATTCACACACACAATCACCCGGTCACACACACTCACACACCTACTCACACAAACACTTACAGACACACACACTAACACTGAAACACTGTCAAACACACTCGCACACCTACACACACAAACAAACCAAAACACAAACACAGGCTCACATGCAATCACAAACACACTCACATATAGTGACACACTCACACCTGCACACACAGACACACTCACGCCCACTCACAGACAAAAACTCTCACAAACAATCACACACTCGTATACACACTCTCCCACTAACACACCTACACACACACTAACAAACGCATCATCAAACACACACACTCACATACAGAAATCACACAGGCACTCAGACACTCCTACACTCACACACACTGTCACACACACTCACAAACCCACGCAATCACGCAGATTTCGGCAAAATCACACACCTACACACACAGACTCCCTCACACACAATCACACACACTCACACACAATCACACAAATCATATACACATTCTCACACTCACACACACTCACACAACTACACACACTCACAGAGTCACATGCACTCACGCCCTCACTAAAACGGTCAAAAACACACACCTGCACACAAAGACGATCAGAAACTAACCCACAAACACAATCACACACAATAACACAATCGTACACACACTCCCACTCTCACTCCCACTCACACTTACACACACACACTCACACACACACATATATTAACCACAAAGGCCCTCAAAAAGAAACACCTACACTCAAACGCTCACACACACTCTCACACACCCACACAAAATCACGAAGTCTGAGACACTGTTTCACACACTCACACACATACACACAGACACATTCACTCACATTCTCACACACAATCACAAAAACTCAGACACAATCACACACCCGTATACACACTCACACACACACAAACACACACAACTACACTCTCACAAACACACTCACACATTCACACACCTACACACAGAAACAACCACATTCTCACACACAATTGCACACACACAATTAGGCACCTACACATAGACACACACACATATAGACACACACACATATACTAACACACAATCACACACACTCACACACAATCGCACACTTATATACACACTCACATAATCACTCCCACTCACACAACTAGAATTTCACAAAGAAACACACTCACACCCACACACACTCACAGACTCATTCGCACTCACACACTCACACACTGCTGCACTCACACATCTACACACACAGAGACACCAACACACATTCACAGAATGTCACAAACACACACACTCACACACTGCCACAAGCTCTCGCACACCTACTCACACACCAACACACACAGATTCACATGCACTCACACACACACTCACACAATGTCACACACACACTCACACACCTACACAAAGAAACACCCACATATTCAGACTGTCAGGCACAAACATGCACACACACAGTCACCCACTCATATACACATTCACTCACTCACTCCCACTCACACACCTGCACTCTCACAAACACCCTAACACACTCTCACCCTTACACACAGACACACACACACTCAGACAGAAATGCACTCCCACATATACTCACGCAATGTCACACACACACCTAAACAAAAACACACTCACACACACACAAACACAATGACACACTCATATACACACTCACACACTCATTCCCAATCACACCTATACTCTCACAAACTCACACACACACACACAGACACATGAGCACTCACGCACATTGACACAGTGCCATAAACAGTCACACACCTACACACATGTAGACACACCCACAAACACACAGACACACAGACTCACACGCATTCACACACACAATCACCCGGTCACACACACTCACACACCTACTCACACAAACACTTACAGACACACACACTAACACTGAAACACTGTCAAACACACTCGCACACCTACACACACAAACAAACCAAAACACAAACACAGGCTCACATGCAATCACAAACACACTCACATATAGTGACACACTCACACCTGCACACACAGACACACTCACGCCCACTCACAGACAAAAACACTCACACACAATCACACACTCGTATACACACTCTCCCACTAACACACCTACACACACACTAACAAACGCATCATCAAACACACACACTCACATACAGAAATCACACAGGCACTCAGACACTCCTACACTCACACACACTGTCACACACACTCACAAACCCACGCAATCACGCAGATTTCGGCAAAATCACACACCTACACACACAGACTCCCTCACACACAATCACACACACTCACACACAATCACACAAATCATATACACATTCTCACACTCACACACACTCACACAACTACACACACTCACAGAGTCACATGCACTCACGCCCTCACTAAAACGGTCAAAAACACACACCTGCACACAAAGACGATCAGAAACTAACCCACAAACACAATCACACACAATAACACAATCGTACACACACTCCCACTCTCACTCCCACTCACACTTACACACACACACTCACACACACACATATATTAACCACAAAGGCCCTCAAAAAGAAACACCTACACTCAAACGCTCACACACACTCTCACACACCCACACAAAATCACGAAGTCTGAGACAGTTTCACACACTCACACACATACACACAGACACATTCACTCACATTCTCACACACAATCACAAAAACTCAGACACAATCACACACCCGTATACACACTCACACACACACAAACACTCACACAACTACACTCTCACAAACACACTCACACATTCACACACCTACACACAGAAGCACCCACATTCTCACACACATTTGCTCACACACAATTACGCACCTACACATAGACACACACATATAGACACACACACATACTCACACACAATCACACACACTCACACACAATCGCACACTTATATACACACTCACACAATCACTCCCACTCACACAACTGAAATTTCACAAAGAAACACATTCACACCCACACACACTCACAGACTCATTCGCACTCACACACTCACACACTGCTGCACTCACTCATCTACACACACAGAGACACCAACACACATTCTCAGAATGTCTCAAACACACACACTCACACACTGCCACAAGCTCTCGCACACCTACTCACACACCAACACACACAGATTCACATGCACTCACACACACACTCACACAATGTCACACACACAGACACACACCTACACACAGAAACACCCACATATTCAGACTGTCAGGCACACACATGCACACACACAGTCACCCACTCATATACACATTCACTCACTCACTCCCACTCACACACCTGCACTCTCACAAACACCCTAACACACTCTCACACTTACTCACAGACACACACACACTCAGACAGAAATGCACTCCCACATAGACTCACGCAATGTCACACACCCAACCTAAACAAAAACACACTCACACACACAAACACAATGACACACTCATATACACACTCACACACTCATTCCCAATCACACCTACACTCTCACAAACTCACACACACACACAGACACATGAGCACTCACGCACATTGACACAGTGCCATAAACAGTCACACACCTACACACATGTAGACACACCCACAAACACACAGACACACAGACTCACACGCATTCACTCTCACAATCACCCGGTCACACACACTCACACACCTACTCACACAAACACTTACAGACACACACGCACTAACACTGAAACACTGTCAAACACACTCGCACACCTACACACACACACAAACCAACACACAAACACAGGCTCACATGCAATCACAAACACACTCACAAATAGTGACACACTCTCTCCTGCACACACTGACACCCACTCACAGACAAAAACACTCACAAACAATCACACACTCGTATACACACTCTCTCCCACTAACACACCTACACACGCACAAACAAACGCATCATCAAACACACACACACTCACATACAGAAATCACACAGGCACTCAGACACTCCTACACTCACACACACTGTCACACACACTCACAAACACACGCAATCACACAGATTTCGGCACAATCACACACCTACACACACAGACTCACTCACACACATTCTCACACACAATCACACACACACAATCACCCAATCGTATACACATTCACACACTCACTCCCACTCACACAACTACACACACACACTCTCACAGAGACACATGCACTCACACCCACACTAAAACGGTCAGACACACACACATGCACACAAAGACGCTCAGAACCTCAACCACAAACACAATCACACACAATAACACACTCGTACACACACTCCCACTCTCACTCACACTCACACTTACACACACACACTCACACACACACATATATTAACCACAAAGGCTCTCAAAAAGAAACACCTACACTCAAACGCTCTCACACACTCTCACACACCCACACAAAATCACGAAGTCTGAGACACTGTTTCACACACTCACACACATACACACAGACACATTCACTCACATTCTCACACACAATCACAAAAACTCAGACACAATCACACACCCGTATACACACTCACACACACACAAACACTCACACAACTACACTCTCACAAACACACTCACACATTCACACACCTACACACAGAAGCACCCACATTCTCACACACATTTGCTCACACACAATTACGCACCTACACATAGACACACACACATATAGGCACACACACATACTCACACACAATCACACACACTCACACACAATCGCACACTTATATACACACTCACACAATCACTCCCACTCACACAACTGAAATTTCACAAAGAAACACACTCACACCCACACACACTCACAGACTCATTCGCACTCACACACTCACACACTGCTGCACTCACTCATCTACACACACAGAGACACCAACACACATTCTCAGAATGTCTCAAACACACACACTCACACACTGCCACAAGCTCTCGCACACCTACTCACACACCAACACACACAGATTCACATGCACTCACACACACACTCACACAATGTCACACACACAGACACACACCTACACACATAAACACCCACATATTCAGACTGTCAGGCACACACAGGCACACACACAGTCACCCACTCATATACATATTCACTCACTCACTCCCACTCACACACCTGCACTCTCACAAACACCCTAACACACTCTCACACTTACTCACAGACACACACACACTCAGACAGAAATGCACTCCCACATAGACTCACACAATGTCACACACCCAACCTAAACAAAAACACACTCACACACACACAAACACAATGACACACTCATATACACACTCACACACTCATTCCCAATCACACTTACACTCTCAAAAACTCACACACACACACACAGACACATGAGCACTCTCGCACATTGACACCGTGCCATAAACAGTCACAAACCTACACACATGTAGGCTCACCCACAAACACACAGACACACAGACTCACACGCATTCACTCTCACAATCACCCGGTCACACACACTCACACACCTACTCACACAAACACTTACAGACACACACGCACTAACACTGAAACACTGTCAAACACACTCGCACACCTACACACACAAACAAACCAACACACAAACACAGGCTCACATGCAATCACAAACACACTCACAAATAGTGACACACTCTCTCCTGCACACACAGACACACTGACACCCACTCACAGACAAAAACACTCACAAACAATCACACACTCGTATACACACTCTCTCCCACTAACACACCTACACACGCACAAACAAACGCATCATCAAACACACACACACTCACATACAGAAATCACACAGGCACTCAGACACTCCTACACTCACACACACTGTCACACACACTCACAAACACACCCAATCACACAGATTTCGGCACAATCACACACCTACACACACAGACTCACTCACACACATTCTCACACCCAATCACACACACACACAATCACCCAATCTTATACACATTCACACACTCACTCCCACTCACACAACTACACACACACACTCTCACAGAGTCACATGCACTCACACCCACACTAAAACGGTCAGACACACACACCTGAACACAAAGACGCTCAGAACCTCAACCACAAACACAATCACACTCAATAACACACTCGTACACACACTCCCACTCTCACTCCCACTCACACTTACACACACACACTCACACACACACATATATTAACCACAAAGGCCCTCAAAGAGAAACACCTACACTCAAACGCTCTCACACACTCTCACACACCCACACAAAATCACGAAGTCTGAGACACTGTTTCACACACTCACACACATACACACAGACACATTCACTCACATTCTCACACACAATCACAAAAACTCAGACACAATCACACACCCGTATACACACTCACACACACACAAACACACACAACTACACTCTCACAAACACACTCACACATTCACACACCTACACACAGAAACAACCACATTCTCACACACAATTGCACACACACAATTAGGCACCTACACATAGACACACACACATATAGACACACACACATATACTAACACACAATCACACACACTCACACACAATCGCACACTTATATACACACTCACACAATCACTCCCACTCACACAACTAGAATTTCACAAAGAAACACACTCACACCCACACACACTCACAGACTCATTCGCACTCACACACTCACACACTGCTGCACTCACACATCTACACACACAGAGACACCAACACACATTCACAGAATGTCACAAACACACACACTCACACACTGCCACAAGCTCTCGCACACCTACTCACACACCAACACACACAGATTCACATGCACTCACACACACACTCACACAATGTCACACACACACTCACACACCTACACAAAGAAACACCCACATATTCAGACTGTCAGGCACAAACATGCACACACACAGTCACCCACTCATATACACATTCACTCACTCACTCCCACTCACACACCTGCACTCTCACAAACACCCTAACACACTCTCACCCTTACACACAGACACACACACACTCAGACAGAAATGCACTCCCACATATACTCACGCAATGTCACACACACACCTAAACAAAAACACACTCACACACACACAAACACAATGACACACTCATATACACACTCACACACTCATTCCCAATCACACCTATACTCTCACAAACTCACACACACACACAGACACATGAGCACTCACGCACATTGACACAGTGCCATAAACAGTCACACACCTACACACATGTAGACACACCCACAAACACACAGACACACAGACTCACACGCATTCACACACACAATCACCCGGTCACACACACTCACACACCTACTCACACAAACACTTACAGACACACACACTAACACTGAAACACTGTCAAACACACTCGCACACCTACACACACAAACAAACCAAAACACAAACACAGGCTCACATGCAATCACAAACACACTCACATATAGTGACACACTCACACCTGCACACACAGACACACTCACGCCCACTCACAGACAAAAACTCTCACAAACAATCACACACTCGTATACACACTCTCCCACTAACACACCTACACACACACTAACAAACGCATCATCAAACACACACACTCACATACAGAAATCACACAGGCACTCAGACACTCCTACACTCACACACACTGTCACACACACTCACAAACCCACGCAATCACGCAGATTTCGGCAAAATCACACACCTACACACACAGACTCCCTCACACACAATCACACACACTCACACACAATCACACAAATCATATACACATTCTCACACTCACACACACTCACACAACTACACACACTCACAGAGTCACATGCACTCACGCCCTCACTAAAACGGTCAAAAACACACACCTGCACACAAAGACGATCAGAAACTAACCCACAAACACAATCACACACAATAACACAATCGTACACACACTCCCACTCTCACTCCCACTCACACTTACACACACACACTCACACACACACATATATTAACCACAAAGGCCCTCAAAAAGAAACACCTACACTCAAACGCTCACACACACTCTCACACACCCACACAAAATCACGAAGTCTGAGACACTGTTTCACACACTCACACACATACACACAGACACATTCACTCACATTCTCACACACAATCACAAAAACTCAGACACAATCACACACCCGTATACACACTCACACACACACAAACACTCACACAACTACACTCTCACAAACACACTCACACATTCACACACCTACACACAGAAACAACCACATTCTCACACACAATTGCACACACACAATTACGCACCTACACATAGACACACACACATATAGGCACACACACATACTCACACACATTCACACACACTCACACACAATCGCACACTTATATACAGGCTCACACAATCACTCCCACTCACACAGCTGAAATTTCACAATGAAACACACTCACACCCACACACACTCACAGACTCATTCGCACTCACACACTCACACACTGCTGCACTCACTCATCTACACACACAGAGACACCAACACACATTCTCAGAATGTCTCAAACACACACACTCACACACTGCCACAAGCTCTCGCACACCTACTCACACACCAACACACACAGATTCACATGCACTCACACACACACTCACACAATGTCACACACACAGACACACACCTACACACAGAAACACCCACATATTCAGACTGTCAGGCACACACAGGCACACACACAGTCACCCACTCATATACATATTCACTCACTCACTCCCACTCACACACCTGCACTCTCACAAACACCCTAACACACTCTCACACTTACTCACAGACACACACACACTCAGACAGAAATGCACTCCCACATAGACTCACACAATGTCACACACCCAACCTAAACAAAAACACACTCACACACACACAAACACAATGACACACTCATATACACACTCACACACTCATTCCCAATCACACTTACACTCTCAAAAACTCACACACACACACACAGACACATGAGCACTCTCGCACATTGACACCGTGCCATAAACAGTCACAAACCTACACACATGTAGGCTCACCCACAAACACACAGACACACAGACTCACACGCATTCACTCTCACAATCACCCGGTCACACACACTCACACACCTACTCACACAAACACTTACAGACACACACGCACTAACACTGAAACACTGTCAAACACACTCGCACACCTACACACACAAACAAACCAACACACAAACACAGGCTCACATGCAATCACAAACACACTCACAAATAGTGACACACTCTCTCCTGCACACACAGACACACTGACACCCACTCACAGACAAAAACACTCACAAACAATCACACACTCGTATACACACTCTCTCCCACTAACACACCTACACACGCACAAACAAACGCATCATCAAACACACACACACTCACATACAGAAATCACACAGGCACTCAGACACTCCTACACTCACACACACTGTCACACACACTCACAAACACACCCAATCACACAGATTTCGGCACAATCACACACCTACACACACAGACTCACTCACACACATTCTCACACCCAATCACACACACACACAATCACCCAATCTTATACACATTCACACACTCACTCCCACTCACACAACTACACACACACACTCTCACAGAGTCACATGCACTCACACCCACACTAAAACGGTCAGACACACACACCTGAACACAAAGACGCTCAGAACCTCAACCACAAACACAATCACACTCAATAACACACTCGTACACACACTCCCACTCTCACTCCCACTCACACTTACACACACACACTCACACACACACATATATTAACCACAAAGGCCCTCAAAGAGAAACACCTACACTCAAACGCTCTCACACACTCTCACACACCCACACAAAATCACGAAGTCTGAGACACTGTTTCACACACTCACACACATACACACAGACACATTCACTCACATTCTCACACACAATCACAAAAACTCAGACACAATCACACACCCGTATACACACTCACACACACACAAACACACACAACTACACTCTCACAAACACACTCACACATTCACACACCTACACACAGAAACAACCACATTCTCACACACAATTGCACACACACAATTAGGCACCTACACATAGACACACACACATATAGACACACACACATATACTAACACACAATCACACACACTCACACACAATCGCACACTTATATACACACTCACACAATCACTCCCACTCACACAACTAGAATTTCACAAAGAAACACACTCACACCCACACACACTCACAGACTCATTCGCACTCACACACTCACACACTGCTGCACTCACACATCTACACACACAGAGACACCAACACACATTCACAGAATGTCACAAACACACACACTCACACACTGCCACAAGCTCTCGCACACCTACTCACACACCAACACACACAGATTCACATGCACTCACACACACACTCACACAATGTCACACACACACTCACACACCTACACAAAGAAACACCCACATATTCAGACTGTCAGGCACAAACATGCACACACACAGTCACCCACTCATATACACATTCACTCACTCACTCCCACTCACACACCTGCACTCTCACAAACACCCTAACACACTCTCACCCTTACACACAGACACACACACACTCAGACAGAAATGCACTCCCACATATACTCACGCAATGTCACACACACACCTAAACAAAAACACACTCACACACACACAAACACAATGACACACTCATATACACACTCACACACTCATTCCCAATCACACCTATACTCTCACAAACTCACACACACACACAGACACATGAGCACTCACGCACATTGACACAGTGCCATAAACAGTCACACACCTACACACATGTAGACACACCCACAAACACACAGACACACAGACTCACACGCATTCACACACACAATCACCCGGTCACACACACTCACACACCTACTCACACAAACACTTACAGACACACACACTAACACTGAAACACTGTCAAACACACTCGCACACCTACACACACAAACAAACCAAAACACAAACACAGGCTCACATGCAATCACAAACACACTCACATATAGTGACACACTCACACCTGCACACACAGACACACTCACGCCCACTCACAGACAAAAACTCTCACAAACAATCACACACTCGTATACACACTCTCCCACTAACACACCTACACACACACTAACAAACGCATCATCAAACACACACACTCACATACAGAAATCACACAGGCACTCAGACACTCCTACACTCACACACACTGTCACACACACTCACAAACCCACGCAATCACGCAGATTTCGGCAAAATCACACACCTACACACACAGACTCCCTCACACACAATCACACACACTCACACACAATCACACAAATCATATACACATTCTCACACTCACACACACTCACACAACTACACACACTCACAGAGTCACATGCACTCACGCCCTCACTAAAACGGTCAAAAACACACACCTGCACACAAAGACGATCAGAAACTAACCCACAAACACAATCACACACAATAACACAATCGTACACACACTCCCACTCTCACTCCCACTCACACTTACACACACACACTCACACACACACATATATTAACCACAAAGGCCCTCAAAAAGAAACACCTACACTCAAACGCTCACACACACTCTCACACACCCACACAAAATCACGAAGTCTGAGACACTGTTTCACACACTCACACACATACACACAGACACATTCACTCACATTCTCACACACAATCACAAAAACTCAGACACAATCACACACCCGTATACACACTCACACACACACAAACACTCACACAACTACACTCTCACAAACACACTCACACATTCACACACCTACACACAGAAACAACCACATTCTCACACACAATTGCACACACACAATTACGCACCTACACATAGACACACACACATATAGGCACACACACATACTCACACACAATCACACACACTCACACACAATCGCACACTTATATACAGGCTCACACAATCACTCCCACTCACACAGCTGAAATTTCACAATGAAACACACTCACACCCACACACACTCACAGACTCATTCGCACTCACACACTCACACACTGCTGCACTCACTCATCTACACACACAGAGACACCAACACACATTCTCAGAATGTCTCAAACACACACACTCACACACTGCCACAAGCTCTCGCACACCTACTCACACACCAACACACACAGATTCACATGCACTCACACACACACTCACACAATGTCACACACACAGACACACACCTACACACAGAAACACCCACATATTCAGACTGTCAGGCACACACATGCACACACACAGTCACCCACTCATATACACATTCACTCACTCCCACTCACACACCTGCACTCTCACAAACACCCTAACACTCTCTCACACTTACTCACAGACACACACACACTCAGACAGAAATGCACTCCCACATAGACTCACACAATGTCACACACCCAACCTAAACAAAAACACACTCACACACACACAAACACAATGACACACTCATATACACACTCACACACTCATTCGCAATCACACTTACACTCTCAAAAACTCACACACACACACACAGTCACATGAGCACTCACGCACATTGACACAGTGCCATAAACAGTCACAAACCTACACACATGTAGGCTCACCCACAAACACACAGACACACAGACTCACACGCATTCACTCTCACAATCACCCGGTCACACACACTCACACACCTACTCACACAAACACTTACAGACACACACGCACTAACACTGAAACACTGTCAAACACACTCGCACACCTACACACACAAACAAACCAACACACAAACACAGGCTCACATGCAATCACAAACACACTCACAAATAGTGACACACTCTCACCTGCACACACAGACACACTCACACCCACTCACAGACAAAAACACTCACAAACAATCACACACTCGTATACACACTCTCTCCCACTAACACACCTACACACGCACAAACAAACGCATCATCAAACACACACACACTCACATACAGAAATCACACAGGCACTCAGACACTCCTACACTCACACACACTGTCACACACACTCACAAACACACGCAATCACACAGATTTCGGCACAATCACACACCTACACACACAGACTCACTCACACACATTCTCACACACAATCACACACACACAATCACCCAATCGTATACACATTCACACACTCACTCCCACCCACACAACTACACACACACACTCTCACAGAGTCACATGCACTCACACCCACACTGAAACGGTCAGACACACACACATGCACACAAAGACGCTCAGAACCTCAACCACAAACACAATCACACACAATAACACACTCGTACACACACTCCCACTCTCACTCACACTCACACTTACACACACACACTCACACACACACATATATTAACCACAAATGCTCTCAAACAGAAACACCTACACTCAAACGCTCTCACACACTCTCACACACCCACACAAAATCACGAAGTCTGAGACACTGTTTCACACACTCACACACATACACACAGACACATTCACTCACATTCTCACACACAATCACAAAAACTCAGACACAATCACACACCCGTATACACACTCACACACACACAAACACACACAACTACACTCTCACAAACACACTCACACATTCACACACCTACACACAGAAACAACCACATTCTCACACACAATTGCACACACACAATTAGGCACCTACACATAGACACACACACATATAGACACACACACATATACTAACACACAATCACACACACTCACACACAATCGCACACTTATATACACACTCACACAATCACTCCCACTCACACAACTAGAATTTCACAAAGAAACACACTCACACCCACACACACTCACAGACTCATTCGCACTCACACACTCACACACTGCTGCACTCACACATCTACACACACAGAGACACCAACACACATTCACAGAATGTCACAAACACACACACTCACACACTGCCACAAGCTCTCGCACACCTACTCACACACCAACACACACAGATTCACATGCACTCACACACACACTCACACAATGTCACACACACAGACACACACCTACACACAGAAACACCCACATATTCAGACTGTCAGGCACACACAGGCACACACACAGTCACCCACTCATATACATATTCACTCACTCACTCCCACTCACACACCTGCACTCTCACAAACACCCTAACACACTCTCACACTTACTCACAGACACACACACACTCAGACAGAAATGCACTCCCACATAGACTCACACAATGTCACACACCTAACCTAAACAAAAACACACTCACACACACACAAACACAATGACACACTCATATACACACTCACACACTCATTCCCAATCACACTTACACTCTCAAAAACTCACACACACACACACAGACACATGAGCACTCACGCACATTGACACAGTGCCATAAACAGTCACAAACCTACACACATGTAGGCTCACCCACAAACACACAGACACACAGACTCACACGCATTCACTCTCACAATCACCCGGTCACACACACTCACACACCTACTCACACAAACACTTACAGACACACACGCACTCACACTGAAACACTGTCAAACACACTCGCACACCTACACACACAAACAAACCAACACACAAACACAGGCTCACATGCAATCACAAACACACTCACAAATAGTGACACACTCTCTCCTGCACACACAGACACACTGACACCCACTCACAGACAAAAACACTCACAAACAATCACACACTCGTATACACACTCTCTCCCACTAACACACCTACACACGCACAAACAAACGCATCATCAAACACACACACACTCACATACAGAAATCACACAGGCACTCAGACACTCCTACACTCACACACACTGTCACACACACTCACAAACACACCCAATCACACAGATTTCGGCACAATCACACACCTACACACACAGACTCACTCACACACATTCTCACACCCAATCACACACACACACAATCACCCAATCTTATACACATTCACACACTCACTCCCACTCACACAACTACACACACACACACTCTCACAGAGTCACATGCACTCACACCCACACTTAAACGGTCAGACACACACACCTGAACACAAAGACGCTCAGAACCTCAACCACAAACACAATCACACTCAATAACACACTCGTACACACACTCCCACTCTCACTCCCACTCACACTTACACACACACACTCACACACACACATATATTAACCACAAAGGCCCTCAAAGAGAAACGCCTACACTCAAACGCTCTCACACACTCTCACACACCCACACAAAATCACGAAGTCTGAGACACTGTTTCACACACTCACACACATACACACAGACACATTCACTCACATTCTCACACACAATCACAAAAACTCAGACACAATCACACACCCGTATACACACTCACACACACACAAACACACACAACTACACTCTCACAAACACACTCACACATTCACACACCTACACACAGAAACAACCACATTCTCACACACAATTGCACACACACAATTAGGCACCTACACATAGACACACACACATATAGACACACACACATATACTAACACACAATCACACACACTCACACACAATCGCACACTTATATACACACTCACACAATCACTCCCACTCACACAACTAGAATTTCACAAAGAAACACACTCACACCCACACACACTCACAGACTCATTCGCACTCACACACTCACACACTGCTGCACTCACACATCTACACACACAGAGACACCAACACACATTCACAGAATGTCACAAACACACACACTCACACACTGCCACAAGCTCTCGCACACCTACTCACACACCAACACACACAGATTCACATGCACTCACACACACACTCACACAATGTCACACACACACTCACACACCTACACAAAGAAACACCCACATATTCAGACTGTCAGGCACACACATGCACACACACAGTCACCCACTCATATACACATTCACTCACTCACTCCCACTCACACACCTGCACTCTCACAAACACCCTAACACACTCTCACCCTTACACACAGACACACACACACTCAGACAGAAATGCACTCCCACATAGACTCACGCAATGTCACACACCCAACCTAAACAAAAACACACTCACACACACACAAACACAATGACACACTCATATACACACTCACACACTCATTCCCAATCACACCTATACTCTCACAAACTCACACACACACACACAGACACATGAGCACTCACGCACATTGACACAGTGCCATAAACAGTCACACACCTACACACATGTAGACACACCCACAAACACACAGACACACAGACTCACACGCATTCACACACACAATCACCCGGTCACACACACTCACACACCTACTCACACAAACACTTACAGACACACACACACTAACACTGAAACACTGTCAAACACACTCGCACACCTACACACACAAACAAACCAAAACACAAACACAGGCTCACATGCAATCACAAACACACTCACATATAGTGACACACTCACACCTGCACACACAGACACACTCACGCCCACTCACAGACAAAAACACTCACACACAATCACACACTCGTATACACACTCTCCCACTAACACACCTACACACACACTAACAAACGCATCATCAAACACACACACTCACATACAGAAATCACACAGGCACTCAGACACTCCTACACTCACACACACTGTCACACACACTCACAAACCCACGCAATCACGCAGATTTCGGCAAAATCACACACCTACACACACAGACTCCCTCACACACAATCACACACACTCACACACAATCACACAAATCATATACACATTCTCACACTCACACACACTCACACAACTACACACACTCACAGAGTCACATGCACTCACGCCCTCACTAAAACGGTCAAAAACACACACCTGCACACAAAGACGATCAGAAACTAACCCACAAACACAATCACACACAATAACACAATCGTACACACACTCCCACTCTCACTCCCACTCACACTTACACACACACACTCACACACACACATATATTAACCACAAAGGCGCTCAAAAAGAAACACCTACACTCAAACGCTCACACACACTCTCACACACCCACACAAAATCACGAAGTCTGAGACACTGTTTCACACACTCACACACATACACACAGACACATTCACTCACATTCTCACACACAATCACAAAAACTCAGACACAATCACACACCCGTATACACACTCACACACACACAAACACTCACACAACTACACTCTCACAAACACACTCACACATTCACACACCTACAGACAGAAACAACCACATTCTCACACACAATTGCACACACACAATTACGCACCTACACATAGACACACACATATAGGCACACACACATACTCACACACAATCACACACACTCACACACAATCGCACACTTATATACACACTCACACAATCACTCCCACTCACACAACTGAAATTTCACAATGAAACACACTCACACCCACACACACTCACAGACTCATTCGCACTCACACACTCACACACTGCTGCACTCACTCATCTACACACACAGAGACACCAACACACATTCTCAGAATGTCTCAAACACACACACTCACACACTGCCACAAGCTCTCGCACACCTACTCACACACCAACACACACAGATTCACATGCACTCACACACACACTCACACAATGTCACACACACAGACACACACACACAGAAACACCCACATATTCAGACTGTCAGGCACACACAGGCACACACACAGTCACCCACTCATATACATATTCACTCACTCACTCCCACTCACACACCTGCACTCTCACAAACACCCTAACACACTCTCACACTTACTCACAGACACACACACACTCAGACAGAAATGCACTCCCACATAGACTCACACAATGTCACACACCCAACCTAAACAAAAACACACTCACACACACACAAACACAATGACACACTCATATACACACTCACACACTCATTCCCAATCACACTTACACTCTCAAAAACTCACACACACACACACAGACACATGAGCACTCACGCACATTGACACAGTGCCATAAACAGTCACAAACCTACACACATGTAGGCTCACCCACAAACACACAGACACACAGACTCACACGCATTCACTCTCACAATCACCCGGTCACACACACTCACACACCTACTCACACAAACACTTACAGACACACACGCACTAACACTGAAACACTGTCAAACACACTCGCACACCTACACACACAAACAAACCAACACACAAACACAGGCTCACATGCAATCACAAACACACTCACAAATAGTGACACACTCTCTCCTGCACACACAGACACACTGACACCCACTCACAGACAAAAACACTCACAAACAATCACACACTCGTATACACACTCTCTCCCACTAACACACCTACACACGCACAAACAAACGCATCATCAAACACACACACACTCACATACAGAAATCACACAGGCACTCAGACACTCCTACACTCACACACACTGTCACACACACTCACAAACACACCCAATCACACAGATTTCGGCACAATCACACACCTACACACACAGACTCACTCACACACATTCTCACACCCAATCACACACACACACAATCACCCAATCTTATACACATTCACACACTCACTCCCACTCACACAACTACACACACACACTCTCACAGAGTCACATGCACTCACACCCACACTAAAACGGTCAGACACACACACCTGAACACAAAGACGCTCAGAACCTCAACCACAAACACAATCACACTCAATAACACACTCGTACACACACTCCCACTCTCACTCCCACTCACACTTACACACACACACTCACACACACACATATATTAACCACAAAGGCCCTCAAAGAGAAACACCTACACTCAAATGCTCTCACACACTCTCACACACCCACACAAAATCACGAAGTCTGAGACACTGTTTCACACACTCACACACATACACACAGACACATTCACTCACATTCTCACACACAATCACAAAAACTCAGACACAATCACACACCCGTATACACACTCACACACACACAAACACACACAACTACACTCTCACAAA